>NW_025946530.1:51495-109948 GCF_000764305.2 Hyalella azteca
ACCCCCCCCGCTGAGCCGGACCGGTCGATGCTCTTGCAAACGCATAAGTACTCACAATAATTCCCTGCCACCATGCATGGAACTAAAACAAAGCTTAATATAAAGGAAAAACTAGAGAAGTGACGGAATTACCTACAATGTCGGAATATACCGCGTTTACCCTAGCCGATCAATGAAAATCTCACAGGTTACGGTTAGGTCCAGTTAGGAACAGGTTCCATTAAAAATTTCCTATGCTGACCGTCAACAACAGATTTAATAATCTTAATCTACACCCAAAAAAACATATAATAAAAAAAAAACATCCTTTATTTGGATGCACCTAATCTAAAGTAATACCTTCAAAAAAGACAAAAAAAAATCAAGAAATCAAATAAATAAAATCATGGAAAAATAACAAAAAATCATTGACTTTTAATTTTTTTATTTAAAAAAAAATATCACCAACCCTGGTAGCCTATTGGTAATGTAGGATACCTAATAAAAACAAATTGTATTGGGTTAGGACTCAGAAGTGAGAAGTCAACATAAGGCTAGTAAGACCTCAAATTTAAAAATGAACAATTGCTTCAGAAGTTCAGAACTCGAGTCTTGAGTCTTGACTGGCATGTAGGCATGAGGCATCATGGCAAGTTGGCAACTGCAATTGGCATTCCAGCTTAAACGCTGGATTTTGTATCAATATTTAATACAAGATCAACAATACAATAGTCTCAAATGTTAAATCCTTACCACTAGAACTGAAACTGAAAGCATTATCGGATGAGCTGTGGGCTCCGGCTAAAAGACGTTTTACAATAATTTGGCCTTTGGCGATTCCAATCTTCAAAGTTTGCTAACAGATAATTATCAGATCGGGTAGCAAAATCTACCACAAGTTGATACAACTTATCATAGCTAGCTATGATAAGTTAACTCAACTTACTCAAGAACTCAAACGAGATAGCTAGGCTAAATTATGAACTAGGTATCCGCTACTCTAGTTTTCACTCTTCACCAACTATAAAATGACTATAATACATCAAATGTTGAAAATATGTTCTCATACTTACTTTTAACCTTGTATCTATATGCAGTCACTGTTGATTGAACGCTCACTTCAGATTACGTTACAACTGGCCTCTCACCCATTAATTGCAGTACAGTTAGGGCTTACCTTTCAGCTGTAGTATACAATAATACATACGTCCGTCGTCGACCGAAGCTTAAACCGGAATGGGTCCCCACAGTTTTTCTAAGCCTCATGGGAAAATTGCGGACAAAATTTTTGGATAGCCTAACCCAATTTAATACACAAACAGAAAGATCAATCTCGTCTGAACTCCAACTGTCCATCACTGTGTTTAAGTGTCAACGATACGGAAAAGAAAAAGCGAACGTGAGGATGGAGCCCATTCCAAAACAAAGATTGAAAAACCGGGAGGTGTTTTCGAATACTTAAGTGGACCTAATTAATAACCAGAGTACCGGACCCTTATTTTTTAATAATCTAGAGAGCGTTTGGATTGTCGAAACGCTTCGTTGCTGACCACTTACGTCCAACTACTCTTGTCTCTACTCTGATCAGATAATGGAACGAACTTCGTGGGACTCACTGGAGAGCATGTCACATCTTTGAGNGATGACAATATCTATAGCTTTAAGATGGTTGATGTTGGCTCCAGGGCTGATTTGAGCGTTAATTTGCTCATGGTTAAACTATATAAGGTTGACCCACGAGAAGTTCCGTCTTTCAGTTCAGCTTTCTTATTACGTCACGTAGATCAAGAAACGTAAACAAACCCGTCATTCCCACGACGGATTGGTCGACAGGTTTGATCGCACTTCGGTGATTGGTTAATGCCCGTGACGTCACTGAGATCAGTGACGTCATGGGCCAACAACAAACTATATCTGCAAAAATGGGCTTCTGATGAGTCAACCTTATAACAAGTCAAACAAGAAATTGCCGGGCCAACGCTGCGCACCCTTTGAGACATTAGATTCGGAAGAAATCGAAGCGCATGGTCAAGTCTGTTAAAGAGTTGTTAAGAATGATGCTGGGGAAGGCAAAACTGGATTACGACCATCCAACTGGATTACGACTCATAACCATCCTCATAGCAGTAGCTGGTTTACGGCTTATTGGTGGATGTCCGGATAGATTCAAGGCGTTCGATTCAGGGCTTATTGGTTCACAAAATTGGCGGTGCACGACTGCGCTCTCGTAAGCTCTAGATCAAGCAACCAACGAGGGAGGAGATCCAAACCAGGAAAAGGTTCAGAGGTCAAGATTTGGACGGCGTTGGGTCTCAAATAAAAAGTTCAGTTTATGAAATTATGATCGTTGTTGTAAATTATTCACGTCAAATTCATAATTTGGTAGAAGGATTAAAGATTTCGTTTGTTTACATTTCTAGAGTTTGTACGGTACAGTTTAAAGAGCAACAGTTTAAAACGTTTTCGTAGCAACCAGTATTTCGATGGTGACATTTCGGGGAGATCGATGATTTCAGTGAAATAACGGAAATAATAAGTGGAATTAATAATAAGTTGGCTGATGGCATTTCAAGGCTTAAAGGATGCCGTAAAGTTCGGCTGCAACTATTGTGGTCAAGGTCTCATATCCTCTGATATGAGACAAGGATGGGATTACCATTCCCGTGCTTTCAGATTGTGGAGGCCCGGTTGATGCGGAGCCATCGGGCAAAATAGGGCAAAATCTAGGGAATCGAGTGGCGCACATGTCGCTGAAGATTGATATTGCTGCTCCATCCACCTCTCGACATGATCAATTTGAGAAGATAAGTTGTATCACTGGGGTAAGGGCAATCCATGGAGGGAGGTCTGTGATGAGTGAAGAATGCAAGGAGGCCGGAAGGCTATCTGGAGTCTGGAGAGGATATCCGGGACTCGTGAGAGTAGCGGTAGCCGGTAATTTGTAGAGGCGGGTGCGAAATGGTGCTATGCGGAGGTACCGGTCCCGGTTGTAGAGGGTGTGCACCGGGACTGGAATGGTAGAGGGTGGTAAAGGGTGTGCACCTCGCTGCTACGGCTGCTCCCCACAGCTATGCAGCGATTTGCGATTTCGGTGAATTTTTGGTGGAAGCAGCCATGCTTCGCAGTATAGCGAGGGCAGGAGGGTAGATCTTCATAAACAAACGATCAGACGTGCTGCCGTGGAGTAGATTACATCCAGTCTTGATAGAAGTGTTGGCGATGCTGAAGAATAGATAGGGTGTACGTAGCCTGTGTATCCTCGGATGTGGGTCTGGTAAAAACGTAGGAGAGTTCCTCGTGACTCGTGAGCCACCAAAGTTGGTACCACTCAGGACCCTCAGTATGTTAAGACGCTTCTGGCAACGAGTTAGAAGGCAGTTTATGTGGTTGGGCATTGCGTTTTCGCCTAAATATTTGGAAAGCTGATTTGGCAGGATTTAACGGCCCTTGACTTCATTCTGCGCTAGCTTGTAGAGAATACCTTTGTTGCTCCGTCGAAATTGCACCCTCAATGGCCAAAATACACTGCCAATAACACCTGTCCACCCAAGAGTGCCATCTGAATCTCGTGCTCTGTTGATGTTAGAATATATTTTGTTGACAAGCGGCGCCGAAAATCGAATTGGTGAGGCAGAAAACATTGCTTGTATTCCAGAAACAATGAGAGTCGGTCACTCACAAGCCTTTCCATCAGCTTCCCCAGGCATGTCAACAGAGACATTGACCGATATGAGGATGGGAATTGGGATAAAGAGAGCCGTTTTCCACTCAAGAGTGAGTTCCGACATTCGGAAAGACTGGTTAAAAAGTGCAAGTAGTGCTAAGTCGTAATGGGTGTTGTTTAGATGGAATATGAATGAATTGTGAATGAGGTCAGACCCCGGGGTGGAGCGGGTTTGAAGCCGATGTATGCCTCGCTTTAGATCCCAAAGTGAAAACCGCCTATTGTAGGTTGAGTCGTCTTCACATTCAAGTATCATGGATATCACAGTCATCTTTTCTGTAGTATGCTGCTAGTGTGTGCGAGGGTAGTGGCAAAGGGAGCTGCTAAACTTTCTGCATTGTCAAGGGTGAGTGGGCTTACTAAGGGGGAAAAATTTCCTGAGAATGCCCGGAACATTTTCCAAACTTTCGAAAGTGAGGTTTGTGGATTTATGTGGGAGATTAATTTCGCCCAGGACTCCATTTTTGCAGCTTCAACTGTTGTTTTTGGTTATTGCATCGTCTAAGAGTACAGCTTCTTTTTCAAATGTGATGGACGGAGGTAGCAGTTCTTGTGTGCCGTCCTCCTTGATTGCACCGCCTGTGCGCAGGCTGCTGACCCCCACGGGCATCCTGCACGGTGTGGGCGAGTTAACTCCCTTAGAGGGAAGAGGGCCTTTTTGTGTTCAATCAGCGCGGAGGAGAGTGCCAGATATATGATTTTTATGGGTTATTGCCTATAGGGATGGATTTGCTTGAGAGAGTAGTGGACCACGCATGCCTCTCCCAAGCGCAGGGTTTGTGGGGTAGTGACCATCGTGTAACAGTCCCAATCCTCGGCGACTTTTGGGGGACCAGTCTGCTGAAGAAGTGGAGTGTGATCGCTACTCAGGTCTGAGCCGGTTGAAACGGAGTATGTATGAAAAGGAGGGGCACCAAAGAATAAGTACAATACTGATCCCGTACCGGATTGCGGGTCTATGCGAGTGGGAAAGCCAGGAGTATTGAGGAGTAGAAGAGGTGACTCGCTGATGTCAATAAAAAGAGCGAGGCCGGCACAGTTTTGTTTGAAATTTGAACCACCCTACAGAAGCGGGTGGGCATTAAAGTCACCGCAGATCATGTCGTTTAGCCCTACAAGAGAAACATAGTGTTCGTATTCAGCATGAGTGACGGGGGCGCAAGGATTGCAAAATAGAATGATTTTGGTCCATGTATTCTGGTGTGCAATTTCCACCGCCATGCTTTGCATCTGGCCTTCGCCGTATGTATCCAATGCTACCGCTCTTTGTTGTAGTTGCGCTCCACCCAACAAGAGAAGTCCTCCACATTCATCCCTTCTATCCTGTCTATCCACCATTCCTGTAGGTGTGTTTCTGTGATGTAGACCACGGTAGGGGTTGAACGGGACAAAAACAGCTCCAGTTCTAATAGTTTTGTCATTAGACCTCGGGCACTCAGAGAAATACTGCCTGCAGCGGCATTAGGATGACGACAACTGGCTAATCAGCGTGGCAAGAAGACCCTGGAACATTGCGGAGGGAGGACTGTCTGACGCGGAATAGTATTCTGAGAGGGAGTAAAAACAGCGAACAAAAAGTGAATCGAAAAAAATTTACCAGGAGATCAACAAAGGACTTTTGTGTGGGGTTTTCGGGTTGCTTGATTGCAGGGGATGCCGTGAAGTTTTGCGAGAGCTGAGGCATGGGCGGAAGATATGTAGCTTCAGACCAGAGTTCCCCTCTAAGGATACGTTTGTATTCTTCAGACAGGTGCAATGGGGCAGGAGAGCCGTGGTTTTTACTTTTACGCGAGGAGGCTTTCAAGGAGGAGGAGGAGGAGGGACAGGGTTGCCCTGGTGTTAATACGGATGCTGCGTAGGAGGCTAGCCGCAGCGAGTTTGTATGTCGCGTTGGGTTTGGAGCCCTGTTTTGTAGATGCTCTAGTAGAGGTATGACATTGGTCCCTGGTATATCACTGGTATGCATTGTGTTTCTTGAAGAAGGTTGGCTAAGGTGGGTTTTTGTTGGTAGGTAGATACAGAGCTGCGTACTTCTTTGCAGTCATCTCACGAGAGAGAACTCTAGATGTCACACGGGAGGAGATTACCATGGCTTTTTTTGCAGAAAGGACATCGAGGAGAGGATGCTGGATGGGGGCCCTTACATGATGAGCAGCATTGGTTGGGGAGCGCAGCCGTGCACCACTAATTTTGTGCACCAATAAGCCCTGAATCGAACGCCTTGGATCTCTCCGGACATCCACCAATCTGCCGTGAATCACTCGGCTTTGTCTTCCTCCGGCCTCGCATAGAACTTGCCGTGCACCACCAGGCCGCGGATCGAATCTGACTTCCGGGCATCGTTAAATTACGTAATTTTACGTTCGCCGCTTCGGAGGTTAGGTTTCAGATAGCATAGTTCTGTTTCAAAATTTATCGTCCTCCGACAAGTGGCCGTTCGATCGAGGGCTGATTCGATCCACGGCCTAGATACGGACAGCTTGAAGTGTTGAAGGCTACGTTCCGGAAGGCAGGAATCATGATGGTCTATTACATCTAGGGCAGTGGTGGTCTTCGGCAGGCGACCCCATTGGTTGTCGGCGTTGTGTGTCGGCTTCCCTTGTGATTAGGGTGCCCTTTGAAATTCGGCTAAGTATTGGGTTTGATGAACTGCAATGCTGGCCATGTTTTGGAGATTTGGGCGTAGAAGTTGAACTGTTGGACTTTTTTATCTTCTTGTAGCAGCAGAAAGGTTATAGAGGTGTGACTGGCAGGCAGTGTTTCAAACTGGTTGGTGTGGGTCGAGGCAGTTTCTGAAGAAGTTGATGAGAGAACGTGTTTGGCGTGACCGTGAAGTCTGGGCTTCTTGATTTTGGCAGGTCTTCCTATCACTGGCGAGTCGAAAGGGATGCCGGCAAAATCAGATGTGACTATCACTGCTTCACAGAAGAGGTCTTCTGTCAGGCCAGGGCCGGACGATGATTTGGCCGTACGGTCCATACCTTTGTATATGCTTCACACTTTTTCGGGAAGCACTATTTCTTTTAGATTTGCACCGGATTTCAGGTTAAGCTACTACACCGTGAACTTTGGTTATTGAGCGACAGCACCACACGTCTTGTCACCATGAACGAACAAACGAAACTCTTGGTACGTACGTATCGTACTTGATGCAAGAAGTGTTGCAGGCGAGTAGATTGATTATCTTAGCATTTATAGGAACAATTTGGTTTGTATGGTGAATGAGGGTTGAGCACATCTACGGTGAGGGTTGAGGTGCATTTGAGGGTTAAGCACATCTATGCACCTTGTGCTCTCGATAAAAAGGCCCATCCCATCTGGATAATAACTGGCAAATGAATTCTAGTTTCCATCTGGCAAACCCATTATTGATAATAGCCGACGGATCATTTACGGGTTAAATCTGACTGAGCTTCTGAATCGCATCTGCCAAATTATTTGTGAATGCGCATAATAATTTTGATGTAAAATTCATCCTCCTTTTATAATAATCATCGACACCTCTTACGGAAATTTTCATTGATTTCAGAGCTTTATCTGAAGAATGAACAAAATTATTCACGTAAATATTTATCCATTCTCAGTTCGTAAATCTACGGCGTAAATTACATTTTTTTATTTAATTCATGGTTGAGAATGAGAAAATTAAGATAATTTAAATGCCAGAAATCCGACGACATTAAGTAAACAATTATATTATCAAGGATTAGATGAGATGTTTTCACACTTGCATGACCATGGGTTTTACGCCAATAACTTATCAGAAAGTCTGGGTAAGCCCAAGGCAGATCATAATAACACTCTTCCTGAAAGTCAACCTGTCAAGCATCTTTCCGTGCTCCACTCTTCGCCTTCATTAATTCCGATACTATATAAATATTTGTTACCGTATTTACGTCGTTGAATCGCAGCTAGAGTAAGTTCTCTGTCAACAGAAACGTTTTGATTCGAGTTTTATTCGTTACAATTACATTCCTTGCTGGCCCAAGAATTTTTTTGGTTTGATTTCTATTCACAAAAATTAGCTGATCTCACCAGACAGGGAACAGGGGAGACGGGGAACAACATATGTTAGTTCTAGAATCTAGATTAATTCATTTTGATTTTGTTTCCTGCTGCAAAAGAGGAATTGTTCAGTAGAAAAAAGTTCTCAAAGTCGTTCGAATAGCTCGCGAGTGCATTTCTAGAATATTTTTTGTAGTTATCGACCTCTAATTTACAGGCAATACCATCCAAGTTTTACAAACAAACAAAAAATGCCTCGTGCGATACGCCGTGTCTTCTCTGGCTTGTTACATGATAGAAGACCTTATCTAATCACGCGATCACAGCTCATGTAAAGCGAGATAGAAATGCGATCAGTGAAAAAGTGATGAGTGTGGTGGAATCACAGCTGTTTTGCAAGAGTTATTTTTAATCAAGAGAATTATCTTGTTAACTTGCATGTGTTTGTATTCTCGTGTTGATAAAATAAGGGAACTTGCATTTATTTTACGGTTCTACGGTGCGCAACTGCTGCCATTATCACCAAGGTCTGAGATGAGTCAACAAGTGAGACTTAAAAGCGATCATTCTCAAGTGACTAATATCGACAAATATTCATGAATACTGGCTGCTTTGATCCTTTATTTATAATTAAAGTATCAACATTTTAGATAATAGATCCGTAGCAACTAGGCTATAAATTACGACTCATGATTCGGTGACATAAATTTTGTGAGCGTAAGCAAGAAACCTGCAAGTAAATGCATAATAGTTCTCCAGATTGAGGTCGATCAGACGCGTCGTGTGCTTTTGTACTCTATTTATAATTAATGTATCAACATTAAAATAACAGATCCGAAGCCACTAGAAAATAAATTACGACTCATGATTCGGTGACATAAATTTTGTGAGCGTAAGCAAGAAACCTGCAAGTAAATGCATAATAGTTCTCCAGATTGAGGTCGACCAGACGCGTCGTGCAGCTGTTGCAGGCATGCGCACCTCCAACCTCTTTGTTCTCGCTCGGCGCTGCAAGGATTCGGCCGCAGGGTACAGCTAATTGCACCAATTATTTCTATCAGTGTGGGCCACACAGATGAGCTGTTTATGTAAAAAAAATCAAATGTTGACATAAGAACAAACCTGCAAGTAAATGCATAATAGTTCTCCAGATTGAGGTCGATCAGACGCGTCGTGTGCTTTTGTACTCTATTTATAATTAATGTATCAACATTTCAAATAATAGATCCGTAGCAACTAGGCTATAAATTACGGCTCATTATTCGGTGACATAAATTTTGTGAGCGTAAGCAAGAAACCTGCAAGTAAATGCATAATAGTTCTCCAGATTGAGGTCGACCAGACGCGTCGTGCAGCTGTTGCAGGCATGCGCACCTCCAACCTCTTTGTTCTCGCTCGGCGCTGCAAGGATTCGGCCGCAGGGTACAGCTAATTGCACCAATTATTTCTATCAGTGTGGGCCACACAGATGAGCTGTTTATGTAAAAAAATCAAATGTTGACATAAGAACTATAAATTGCGTCAATTCAGAAAACATCAGTAAAATGTTTAGATATATTCGCTGATCCTGGTTGCCAGGGTGGCAGGTATATTGAACACCATTGCATTGGGCATAAGATAAAAAATCCTTATAATTAAGGTCTCCAAATATGTAAGGATTTCATCCTTGGGATATAAAAAAAAGGATTTCATGCCTTGGAATTTCCATTTCCGTCATCGAGCCTCTTGAGACCCGTTAGATATTTTTTCGTTGTTTTAATGAACTGTGTAGAGATGAGGTTAATTTGACTATATATGGTATTGATAAATGAGATTCAAGGTTTTATGCGACAGTTATTTGATACTGTGGGCTGTGGCATTCCATTGAATACTCTGAGGAAGTGATAAGCATTCCGTTGTTTCGATTTCATGAGAAGGTAATGAGTAAACTATAAAGGTTTTATAACCTATAATAAGATCATGTGGTGAGCACTAGGCCTATTTTAAGGAGCCTTCAGCCCCCTTAGTGTATTTACTTGAACCTGTAGACAATATTTTGTTCATCTATTGGAGCTAAAATACTTTTTAAAAAATTTACGAGTTCAAGATATTTTGGCCTTAATATATAAGATTTTACATAAATAATCATACAGCCTGTGCATATTAACTTGAAGATGATAATTAATTTAAGGGCTTAGGCACACTGTCCGTAATTATACGTAATATTTAAAGATACTGAAGCTCTATTCACAAATTTGCATCAAAATACAATATCATTGTTGGAAATGAAGCCAGAACTCAATGTTCTGCATTCATGTTCCTGTTACCACCACAGCCTAAGAGAGTACCATATACCATGGCTCTATTCATAAATTTGCATCAAAATACAATATCATTGTTAGAAATGAAACAAAAACTCAATGTTCTGCATTCGTGTTCCTGTTACCACCACGGCCTAAAAGAGTACATAATTTAGTCTTACTCCTTATAAGGACAACCCCGAGTTCTCGGCAGCATGAGTATTCGGGGCAGAGGCGCTCTAAAGCTGCTCTCTTGGCGTCCTCAGGCACCAAAACGACACGTCTGAATGCAGTGGCTCTCTGCCACACTTTGAAAACATTGAAAATACATTGAAATTTTGTAATTTCAGCGCCTATAACAATCGTAAATGTATATAATTATGAAAAATTACTTTGACTTCAAATTTTGGCATTTCAGGATATATTTAGTGTTCATCTGATTTTACCAAATCACGAATGGTGCAAAGGGATACAGAAGTAGCTAGTGTAGCGCGGGTCCAGAAATAGCGTAGTCTGGGCGTCCAGCAACAGGTTGACGCAGAGCTGCTTAAGCCTCCACGCGAGATGGATCTCGGACGACGTCGCTCCTCCACTTCCATCGGTGAGACTCATTTCGGCTATTTAATTAAGGAACGTATATTGATGTTGTAAATGGTATTTTTCGCTATTTGTATATGGTATTTTATGGACAAATGCATTGCAAAATATATTGTTCTGAACTGGATTGGTAGTTATCTGCTAAATCAATTTCTTATCATCTTTGTTAATGCGTTTCAATTTTCGGGTCAATTTTTCCAATTGGAATTAGCGACGAGTGAAACGTTGACTGTTTATGATCCTATGAAGTGTCATGATCTGAGATCGCACTCGATGCACAAGATTTAATTCATTATCCGCCGGTAGCTCAAGTAAAATCAAATAGAATTCTTGACTGCTAACTCAAAACTTATCACTACTCAAAACCACAGGCGAAGAATGGTTTTTTGATTTCATGAAATATATTTCGGCCGTGAATGCTGTTTTCGCATCGAGGAAAGTGAAGTGTAAAGTTTTATTTCTTGTAAATGTCCTATTATATTGAACGAACAAGTAAGTCTGCAATTAGTAACGAAAAAAAACTAAATATTGAATAGCTTAGCAATTTTAGTAAATTTTCACCGCCATATCTTAAAGGAATTGCAGGTATGTAGCATGGCTTTTCGAAAGTTTTTATTTATATGAATAGGAATTCTTACTCAGCCATTAATGTCATCTTAAATGCGTCGTAGAACTTCGATCACTGTTTTCCGTGTTTTTAAATAATACACAACTGTGCATTTGAATATACGCATTAAAAATTTTGCTCACCTGCAACTTTTTCCGTGGTCGTCATGGCAAGGATTAGTTCTATTCCTGATATTATTGTAAACAAGATGACTTCATTTAGTCACTCGGGTTCTGAGGTTCTCATTAATACCAAAGATTCTTGAGTTCTTCCTTCATCATGAATGAACTTTCTCGCAAAAAGTTTTATTTCCAACTAAACAGCAACAACAACAAAATACTTTTAACAACAAAAGGCTCATATTTTATCGTAAAATTTATTCTTTCAACTCAATAAACTCTTCTTTTATAATGGGAAATTCGTTCATCTCAAGGAGTACGTTTTTCACAAAAAAATATTTTTCATTTACAACAAGGTGTTTGTGATTCGCCTCAAGAATTTTTTTCAATAAAAGTGCTAAATTTCATTGCCGCAAACTCTTCATTGCCCTTTTTCCCCTAAAACAATTTTCGTCTTTGACCACGAAGACTTTTCCTTCCAAAAAGTATTTTTTCTTCAATAAAATAAAAGTCCTTTCTTCCAGCATAAGCATTTCTCTTTCACAAAAATAGTTTTCCTCCTTCAAAAAGCATTTTTAACCGCAACGAAGATTGCACATGTTCTTACTTCCAGTCAGTTTCTTCGATTACAAAAATGGTTACTTTCAGAACTTTGGCACTTTTTTGCTCAAAAAGACTTAATTATTAGCAACAAATACTTTTTCAATAAAAAGCCAGGTTTTCTCTAGATACAAAGCATCCTTCTTCAACGACGTATAGTGCTCACCCCTTTGCGTTTCTTTGACTTCTTTCGATCAGGTTCGTTACGGCTTTTTGGTTCTCTCGTAGTAATTGGTCATTACGTAATCATTGGCAATCACGTAGGTATTAATCATTGCTAATTATTTACCACTTTTTCCCCTCGCAGGTCACGAAAAGTGTTCATTCCACCATGACCTGGAGCTTGAACATTCACCCCTGCCACGAGAAGAACTTATCCCAGAGCTGGCCGCGAGCTACCGAAGTGTGATCCACAACCTGGGCGAAGACGTGACCAGGCAGGGGCTCCTCAAGACCCCTGAGAGGGCGGCTAAAGCCATGCTTTTCTTCACCAAAGGCTACGACCAAACCATACAAGGTTAATTTTGTCTATTATTAGATCTTCAATAAAATGTGCTATGAAAGCTGGATTACAAATCGCTCCTTTACTGATATAAAAGTTGATAAGTTTGTATTATTTATTGAGAATTTGTCGCTGCACTGCTTTTGTACGTGTCAGTAAATGCTGAAGAAGAGAATGAAAATAAGTGGTCTTGTGGAAGCTGAGAGGCTGGGGAATATAAGCCAGGGGGAGATATTGATCCCGCAACAGGTGGGGGTCTCTTCTTGGGGAAAAGGGGGACCAAGAGTATAGAGCGGAGACCAAAGAGATGAAGACACCGAAATGAGGCGAAAATGATGCGATAAATATATTTCTTATTGAAGTTTGTACGACGGAGTGCAGGAATGAAAAGAGAAAACAAGATTTTATTGTAGAGGCCAAAATTCTGAACACAGTTAAAAATACGTAAGAACAACATTGTGGAAGAATGATATTAAAAACCAGAAAAAATTTAAAAGGTGCACTTAAATTTTAATTGTAATTGCACTATATTGATTCGCATGAATATATGTGCAAATGAGAAATATGGTTTGAAGACGTAACATTGCCATCAATTTAGAGCTAAGAGAAATAGAGCTCACTACACTGATGCGGATGATAAGTGGAGTTCAGTGTAGCACTGACGCGGGAATGCTGAGAATTAAACTAAGTTGTTCAGCATACGGTATACTGGCAGGTTGTGATTTTTAACTGTATGCATGCGATACCATCAATAGTCATATAATCTTCAAGATATCTTGAATACCTATAGACTGAATTATGAATAGCAAATGTAAAACATGTAAACTGAATTTTTCAGCGAGAAATTGTTAACTAGGCCCCACTTACAGAAGTTCTTAACGACGCCATCTTCGACGAGGATCACGACGACATGGTCATCGTCAAGGACATCGAGATGTTCAGCATCTGCGAGCATCACCTCGTGCCCTTCTGGGGCAAAGTCTCGGTCGGGTACCTGCCCAACAAGCGGGTCCTGGGCCTCTCTAAAGTCGCCAGGTGGGCCCTATAACTTTTTTCTTTGTGAGTCCTGTAGATCAATGATCAATTATGCCAGGTGAGCCCTGAAGTTTATCTCTCGCGCAGTTCTATATATAATATAATAGCGGTTTCAGCATTTATTAGGCCGTAGGCCTGTCGCCGATTCTTAACATCGCAGAATATTCACAGCATTTTGCGGTCTCAAACGCGTAACTCACTGCTTCAATTTTGCTACTTAACTGCCCGGCCTCCTTGCCGATTCTGATCAGAAACTGTCGCACAGAGCTGGGGTCGAACCCTCGCCTCTCTACTACTATCTTGGTACTCTGAACTATAACATTCAAGTACAAAGTTCTTCGTATAGACTATAGACTGATAGGCCTCTTTTCTACATTCAATGAAGAATTCTTATTTGTCTAATACTCTTTCTATATATTATGAATTTTATCATCTCATAATTACAAATTATTTAAAATTTAGCCTGGAGTTACTTCGAGTAACCATGCCGAGTGTCCCATTAAAGGTTGCGTTTCAATAAAAGAAGTGAATAGGCTTAGGTTATCAGAAGGGTTTTAGGAAGAAGGCACTGTCTTCTTATCACTGCATCATTTAATATTGAGCTAGCGAATGCTTTTACTAGACCAAGAGCTCCAACTCAGGACCTGAACAGATAGTGAAGCTAGAAGTGCATCTACAGTACACTGGACAACGAAAGACCTCTAGTACTAGCGGCCACAAGTAGTCGCCTACATCACTACCAACAACCAAACTTTCATACGAAATCATTATTGGCTTCTAGTATTATCGCATCTAGAGCCGCTAGTGTATTTTTCTTTACAGGGCGCAAACGGATTGGCTTTGCGAAAAATATTATATAAATAATTATTATTCTATAAAAGTTTATTTCTCATGTACAAGCCATCACGATTTCATGAACATCACCAATCAATCAGTAGTGGATTACAACCCTTCTTGAGAACGAGCCTCAATAGTTAATTGCTTGGTAAATTAAAGTAGTTAAATACTCGTTGCAATAATTTTATTTGGAATATTTTAGTCTTTGGCTATTCTGGATTAATTTAACAGCCATCGTGGGCTGTTATAATAACACCGTCGGCTTAGGAAGTGTAGGCATAACTGTAAAAAAACCGTAAAAAAGTTCACTAAAATTAAATTAGACATAAAGTACTTCGAATTAATCAAACTGTTACTAACATATACAACACTTAGTAAAATCGTTATAAGTCCAACAGTAATATGCATTTAGTTTTACCTACAAACAAAGATATGTTTTAATGAATAACAAACTCGCTGGCTTCATAAAATGAAGCAATAACTACGCATCCTGTATTTCGCTACATATTGACGATTTCTCTTGACAAAAATATTCTATGAGATTTGAAATGCAATGACAATATGAATGTAAACAATTTGTGACTAAGCAAGTGTTAGAGTAACATGGACTTATCAAATTATTGAAGGAACTTAGGGATTCCTAACCTGCTTACTAGTTAGTGGTTACGTGACTGTTAATTAATGTCATGAAGACTGCAAGTAACCGAATGGGTGGATTATTGGATACGGTAAAGAGGACCTGCCATGCACGTACAGGAAATTCTTGATATTGATATAACCGTCTATGATAAATGTTATATTAAAGAATGATGAAGCTAAAAAATAGTCACCTGATTTCATAAGATATTTAAATTTATACGAAGTTAGGTACCTGTTAACTGTGTACTTTATGAATCTTAAGGTTCTTCATTACCAGCCAATCAGGTGGACGTTAGTTGGGCACGTTAGTAGCCGCCACTCGCCACTGACCCCTGAAGCAGCTAGTACCCCACTACACGAAGCCACTAGACCATAATTAGTTACAGTTACTATCTGTCATGTACAGTGGCTGCTCCTAGTTGCTCTGTGTAGCTGCACCTAGTTATAGCGTGTAGCTGTAATACTCCTCTAGTCCGTCAAAAATAACCATTTCTAAATGCACGTCTGCTAAAAAAGACGCGAATTCTCACTGAATGTTGTTGTTACTGTCTTTTTATTGGTGCAGTCACTAATTTGTCTCCATCTCGGACAGGATCGTCGAGGTGTTCAGTCGTCGGCTGCAAGGTAAGGTCAATTATTTTGAAAAGAAATGTTTTATATTTTATCTTATTAAACAAATTATCATTTAAATCTGTCACTATTAAACAACTTATTAAACAATACCGTACTATTATAAAAGAATAAAAGTAACGTAAATTGCATGATCTTATGCACTTTGGAACTTGTGATCTTCAGTGAATGTTTCGTATTATCCTTTGGAGAACATTCGAGATGTGCAAGTTATTTTACTGATACTGAATAAATTTACTGAGTAAATTGACACACTTTTGTAATAATATATATAATGTTTCTTTGATGTACACATCAAACTTTTTTTTCAGTGCAAGAGCGGCTGACGAAACAGATCGCTAACGCCATCGTCGAGGCGATCAAACCTGCCGGCGTGGGGGTGGTGGTCGAGGGCACGTGAGTCACGTAGGCGGGGTGGAGGGCACGTGAGTCACGTAGGCGGGGTGGAGGGCACGTGGAGGGCGTTAGGTAAGTTTTACAGGACACTAATGCCACTGGTAGTTCCACGACCATTACTGACTCCCTGATCCGCCAGAACCATTTTTTGCATTACACAACACCCTGCACAAGTCAGGTACTCATTTTCATTTTGAATGAATGGCTGAGTTGTCCATGAGCTTGACTTCCCGGAAGAACTGTCCTGAGTGAGACTCGAACCCGGGTAGTTAGATGCGAGAGTCTCACTAATGCACCACCACAGCTCCCAGGCTTCGTTAGAATCTGCTAGGCAACCTGACGTGGCAGGAAATTCATCAGGCGACATTCAGTTCTTTGAGTGATGACCTGAAGTTTCCTACAGGCACATGTGCATGGTCATGCGTGGCATCCAGAAAGTCAACTCGAAGACCACGACGTCCACAATGTTGGGGGAGTTCCGGAACGACCAGCGCACCAGGGAAGAGTTTCTGTCGCTCCTCAAGTGATGCAAAATCAGCTTCTCGACGCCATGTTCTCAGAAAACGCGGAACTCGGACGCTGTCGTCAGCACCGAGGTATCTTCCGATGTTGCGGAAAAAATCAAGGACTTTAATGCGGAGGTTGGGAAAAATTGTGTCATGAACCAGTCTTTAATGCGAAGTGAATAGTTGAGGTCAGTAAAGGTTTAGCCTACGGTTTTGGGTCTTTTGAAAACCACGCAACCGGTTTTTTCATAGATCTGCATTGTGGCATCCGCACATTTGCAGTGTTTATTAAAATTATTAATACAATATTCAAACCTGAAAGCCATGTATTATTGGCTACAACTTTATTTCTGTTCAAGCTAAGAATTTCTTCATCCATAAGGGACAAATGAGGACTTTTCTATTTTTGTATCGGCCAAGAAATTATGTGCTTTTCCGAAAACTAATTAAGCGATCTCAGCTTTCCTTTGATTAAGCCGTTTTTAATACAATGACAATATAAAGTAGGTATCATTCACTTGTTTGCTATGAGTTTATATAAAAAAGGTTTTCAAGAATAAATTAGAAATTCTCTTTATTTTACCAGTCACCAGTAGCTGAACTATGTTTATGGTCAATTTATTCTACAATGGCGGACCATTCATGACCTGAAGATTTTCGTACTGGCCCCTTGGTATTTGATTCGCGCTAATCCCTCGAACACGATGACTAATTTTAGTTTAAATTACAATCGAATTACATTTAAATATAATTAGAATTGTGGTATTCCGAAGAAATTTATGCGCAACATGTTTAAAACATGAATTCTACCCGCCCACGACGGGCTCCAGATGGCTTTACATTCAAAAATGATTGCTTATCCTCAACTCAGACTCCTAAAAAATCGTCACCTCGAAAATTGACATATATCTCATATTTTTAAAATTCTGTTCGTCAATGTTTGTTGATGGCTAAGAAAGTGAATGTTTCAGCATCTGTGGTTTATGTAGTGACTATTAACTGGTAGCACGAGATGAAACCTCTTGGGCGCTCATGTTTGTTTAAGTGTTGCTAATAATTCTGTGTATAGAATTACGAGCGATGAAATTTATGTTCGAATTGAAATTGGTTTGCATTGCCAAAGCAGTAACCATATTTTAATCGTGCTGTTCTCGGTTATTTTCTTTGCTTTCTTTTGCATATTTCACTTTCAAGTAGTTACTATTTCCGGATTCCAAATAATATTCACATAATCTGAAATTTTCCAGCTATATGCGCTCTAATGTCTCCCAGGGACGTTTTAATTATATAACAATACTTTCTGCACTACGAAGTCTTTGAGAACAAAACTATTTGTCAGAAAATCAGAGCTGTTATCTAATCTGAGATTATTATATTTAAATTCTCAGCGCTTTAAATTTAAGAATACACTCAAATTTTATGGAATAAATTATTTTCTGTTAGTTTACAAATTATAGCATGCACTTTAATAGAGCATCATTCAAGGTTCATTCTATACCACATTAACAGTCAAAATTCTGATGTTCACTGTAGCATGTACGCTTGTCAATATTTCAGCCTCGCCCCGCTGCATTAATTTAATGGCAACATGAACTGCGGAGTCAATTACTTTCAATGTTTAATTTCATACATCATTCATTATACACGAGAATTTCATTTCAGTTGGCTAACTATAATCTAATACCCGTGGGAAAAAAGCATGTATGTAGTGAAATGTATGTCGTAACTCGTAAGTTATTTTGATCTTCCATGACGTGGCAATGTTGCGACGAAGGTAACCAAGAAACACGTTACTTTTAAGTGTATTTTCAATTATAAGATAGAACGATGATGAAGTGTCTTTCTTCGAAACACATTCCTGTTTAATTCTAGTAAGTAGGAAGAATGTATAAAATGAGCGATGGAAGCTCATTATTGCTCATCCAAGCTCACCATTCATTGTCTTTTCTTTGTCTGAGGAAGAACTTTTGAACTTTGAAAAAAAATTTGTCTCCGGATAAGTTTTCCGTTTCCAATGTCATTCGTACCTAAAGCCTTGGTAGAAGTAGACAAAAGGAAGGCTAAGCGTAGACAGAAGGTAGACAGATGGTAAGCTGAGGGTAGACAGATGGGAAGCTGATGGTAGAGAGATGGTAGGCCGATGGTAGACTGAGAGTATTCGTTCATAGGCTAGTCTGAGAGTGAGAACGACGGCTTTCAATCTGGTGCTGGTCTAAATTACATTTTATTCATAAAATAATGTATGGGATGTTGCATGGAATGTTTTCATTAACACACACCGTTGAAGCAAACATAAATTTGTAACGAAATAATTTTTTGTTAACGCAAACTAATAATATTCGTTAAAAAGTTGGGATAAAAGTTCCTGGTATCAATGGTCAACTCTACTCATCAAGATTAATGGTAAAAGAGGAAATTGATCATATATTATTTTTTATTTAATTTTAATAAAAGTGTTTTATCTTCACAGTGAGTACAATTAAATTCTTTTAATGCTCTGAGGTGTTCCTCTACCCTTAAATGTAAGTGTCTTTAAACCATAGTGTTATGCCCAAAACACTCACTACCATCACGCATCACTCTGGCGACTGAGACTGATATTTTCGACACATATCAGCCAAAATACAACGCTTCTTTATAAATGGCTAACGTTGTGAACAAGATACAATGCGATATAACTGCAGCATATGAGTAACGAGTAAGCTATATAGACCACATAAGTGAAGAAATGAATGTAATGAGTTATGTACTTTACCCTGGAAACCCTGAATGTTCTTGAAGATTATAGTGCATTAACAGTGACCTTGAAACAACATACCTTCCACTACACCTATATGGCTATATTTGATATTATAAAGCTCGGGGAGCATTTCTGCGGAGAATAGACTAACACCAATGTCACTTAAAGTCGCCACAGCACTCTCGTCGCCGGCCTTCAATAGCAACGATCTATTTTATTGGCAAAAATGAAACATAACTCCCTAGCGAAATAAGAACACTTTGGCAGTTATTAAGTGATAATCAAACCTCATAAGTCGTAGTATTGACCAGTATTATATGGTTTTTATTGAGGATCGAGCGGTGAGTCAAGTGCTCTATCTACCGAGTGGCAACTCATATGTCATTGACGGTAGCGGATTTATTGAAAGGGAACTCAAGTTTGTGTAAATGGCATTGAAGGGAAGATGATGGAGTCCTGGTAGAGAGAAGAATCCGGTGACTCAAAGTAAGGCGAGGGGATCGGTGTCCAATCTTGCGACCGATCAATGTCCCGCTCATAATTGCGAAGGACATTCCTTTCCTCTTGCCGATGTGCATTACCGCTATTGAAGTATAATCTGTTTCCTAATCTGTAGCTTTCCGGTGATTTTTTCGTCCCGCTATTTGCGTTTCGTGAACTAGCCATGGATTTGAAGATATTACTCCGCGCCAGAACATTCGAAATAAGTTTCGACTCCGTCGATACGTTTGGAATTTGTATTGACGTTACAGACGAGTCGAACACGGAGGTACGCTGGGTAACATCAGGAACATCTGCTTTACTTAAAGCAAATTTAGTGTCGCGTTGAGCCTCTGAACCGGTGGCCTTCTGAGGAAACATTTGCGGTTCTGAGAGATCAATGACTATGCTTTTGACGCGACCTTGATGAATTGGGCGAGTAGGTAAATAATTCTGCAGGCGTTCATATCTCCACGGATAAAGGGCATCTCTGTCATGTTGCCATTCCTGGCCGTGATATCTTCGTGCAGAATCTGGAGCAGGTCTGTCGTTTTCCTTGAAGTTATACAGTTCATCTATCGAAGGCATTGGAGCTAAAGGTATCGTTTTCGTCGTCGGGCGAATAATGTTGGGGTTTTTTACTCTCAGCGGGGATGTGATTGCATGTGTGCTTCCAATCTCATGGGACTTATTGTCACCATAAACACTGGCTGTTAAATATTCATAAAATAAATCTGGATAATCGTGATATATTCTACTTCTATCACGGGATGAATGTGTTAACTTGACGTATTTATCAAAATGTATAGGATTTTTCTTAGTATTGTCCAAGCTATTTACATTAACATTAATTTTTTCGGGATAATTTGAATCTCTTACATTTCCAGCATAATTTCCTTCGTTTCTTCTGCCGGGGCTTCGGTATACACCATGCAATCTATGTTCGTGGTCAACCTCGTTGAGTTTTCCATGCTGCGCTTGATGCACTCGAACAAAATGGATAGGCACGCTAGTAATGGGTCCTTGTCCTTGATGATCTTCGTTAGAACTTGGATCAGAAAACACAGTTTGTATCTGAAAGTTAGAATTTAGATTATTTTCAGAATTCGTTCGACTTGGAGGATTTTTTGCGTCAAGCTCAGGATCTGCTAATAAATTCGGGTTCGTTTTGGTGGAAGGTTGAAGACGATATCTCGGTATACTGTCCCAATTGTGGTAGTAGTCTTTGGAAACTGAAGGATTGCCGAAACTGTGATAATCATCTTGTGCTTTTAAACTGTCGTCGCCACCCACATGTTTCGCTTGATTTCTCAAGTTCATATAGTAGTCTTGCCACTTCTTGGCTTCATTAAAGGATTTTTCATTCGTATCTGATGTGGTTGTCTTAGATACTTCGTCAGAGAAAGGATTCTCAAAGACAATATTCTGACTTTGTAAGATATGAATTTCTGGCTTATTAGGCTTTAAATTATTTTTAACCAAGATTGGTAGCTTTTGTTCACTTTTAACTTGCTTATCTGTAGATACTTTCTTTGTCCTGTTTGACTTCACGAGATCTCTGAAAGTATCTGATGAAACTAATCTCACAGATTCTGTTAGGAATGAAGATTTTCTAATCTCGTCTTCAAGGGCGTCATAGTATTGGATCTCCAGAGGGTGAGTTCTCTTGTCTTGAAATATAGGAGCTCGATCAGCACTTCTCGGCGAATGTTGTCTCACGTGATCAATCATTTTCTTAGCACGTTTTGGAAGCGGAGGTTGAACCGACGCTTCCTCATCCTCTGTATCGTTCGGTTCTTGGAACTTGGTTTCGACGTCGTCAGACAAATGATTTCCGACGGTGTTGTTCTTTACTTCTGATAGCTTAAGATCGTTTCTGTGATCATTAGGTTTAGGATCATAGTTTCTTTTTCTTGTTTTTAATCTTCCTCCTGCAGAAGCTCGCATTTTTCTGAAGGATTTTGGATAGTAAACGGGTGTTCTAGGGTCACTTCCTTGAACTTGCTCGACTGTCCGCAAATGAATTTTCGGTCCTCCCTGGAACCCGCTATTCACTTGTTCGCGGATTGGGTCTTCTCCGATTTGAATTTCGTCCTGTGTTCCTTCGAGATTTGACGACAGCACATTTCGAGCAATATTATATTTTATTTGAGTGTCCTTAGGATTGGTTTGTGTTATCACTGATTCGGTAATCAGGCGCTCTGAGTTGACTTCCCGAGATGGGTAGAGAGCATCTGGCCTGACAGGGTAATTGTATCTTTGTCTAGCTTTCAATGTCGTCGCCGTCCCAACCGCCAGTTGGTCGTTTCCGTTAGCAAAGCAGGGTACTCGGTAATTAAACATTTTTAATTTTCGTTCCTGGCTACCATCAGGCGATGAATGTCGATTTGAATTTTTGAACTGTCGTAACAATGAATTTTTCCGCAATTTTCTTCTCCGACCCACGCGAGTGGGAGCAACACGCGTGTGTGTGATGTCTTCGTCACTGGGTTCGACAAGTCGTGGATTTCTTGAGCCTGATTTTGTCTTTTTGATTCGCCTTCTTTTACGAGGCTCTACATTGTGAACATCGTCAGCATTTGGAGATTTCATGAATTCCTGAGTAATTTGGTCGTTCTGATCTGAGTTTTGAGGGTTGTTTTTCAACAGCCTCGGCCGTCGTCTTATCCTCAGAATTTTCTTTGAAGAGTTTGAAACCCGAACTGCTTTCACGTTCTGCACTGGAGACTTGGATAGCGCAGTAGGTTGATGACGAGGAACTTGTGAATGCGAAACTGTAATTTCTTTTGGTATTTTCTCGTCCTTTGAGGAAAAATAGTTGCTATTCTTAATGGGATTTATTGGATTGTTCTTATCATGTCTCGAAACTTCTCTGCGAAAGTATGATTTTTTGGTGACATTCAAATAATTCGGAGTATCAGATCTCGCGCTATCGTCTTCAGAAGCAGCGCTCGCGTCTATAATCAACTCTCCGCTTTTTTGGTTGAAGCGACGCGGGTACAAACTTTCATTTTCATCCCCCACGACGCTTGGTCTCCCAGCTGATGTCGTGGCTGCTTCCCTGGACGACACGACCGTGACAGCGCAGGCCAGGAGAGTCATCAAGAACACGGCACTTGTAGGTCGGCTCGACATCTGGAAAATAATGTGAAAATTCCATCAATAAATGCACTAAACCGGAAGTTTCAGACAAAAAATTTCCATCAATATATATAATTAACCGGCAGTTTGAGATTGAAATTTCCTCGTGCTGATTGAAGGACAGCAAACAATTTCTATTTTGTTATCGAGAAAACATTGAATAATTAATGAATACGAATGAAAAAGAAGGGAAAAACAATTACAAGTCGGAGCTAACTTAAAAGTATTTTATAGTTCTGCAGAATTGGCGTGTGGGCCATAAAATGCACGTAAGAAAGTGCTCAGTTCTCGCTTAGAAATCATATCCGTTCTGGCGAGGCGGCACGCGGGCCAACTTTTTGATCGTTGAGACCGAGAAAAACAAACTTTGAATTTTTGTTTTCAGGACAAAAAACAGAACTGGTTTTGACGAAGCGTTCGTGAAAGAGCATAGGTGAATATATAAGAGGTATAAACCACAATATGTAACATATACTGTAGGTAATGTATCTTGAATTTAGAGCCTCATTTTAATAATATGTTCTAAAAAATATCTAATAATCGAAGATGTGTGTTGATTCCTGTATCGTTACAAAGGGGACAAAAAGTAACAATTTTTTACTATTCCCTTTCATGAGATCCTCAGGAGATATTTTCGTAACTTTTATTGCTCGCTCGTCACTCGAATTTGATTACGACTATTTTAGAATGTTCATTCTTCGCTCATTACCAGCTCTAATATAGAACTTTCTTGCGAAAGTCAAGGAGAAAGTAATTGCGGACGTTACTGTGCAGAGATTTTATCATTTTAGTTTATTTTGTAAGAGACAATTAATATTTTTTGCTCCTCTTACCGACTTTTTCCAATGCAGGGAGTTATCAGATTTAGAAGAAATAGAAAATTCTCGGATATGAATCCACATAGAAGGATTTAAATGATAAAAATATTAAATAAATGGTATCCAAAATATTAAAAGTACTTGAACTTTAATCTGTTTGTTCCACGCCGGCATTTTTACTTTCTTTTCGTGTATTGAACTTCTTACTTTAGAGATTATAATGTTTCCAAAATTCCGCCTAAATTACAGAAGAGCGTCGTTTTTTTATAAATTTTACGACTCGATGACTATGCAAAGGCAACAGTAGCCAGACAACAGTAAACTCTTGTGCAGTTACTGCTGCGGACGTTATCCTATCCTTAGCAGCCTTATGCTCCCACTTTAACCTATTTCAGTAGCCTTACTTTCATGTTCATAGTAGACTTAATTTAATTAACAGGTTTCGAGGAGCATTTAATCCCCGCCTCGATTTGTTTCAAGTAGACTCATTAACTCGACCCGAGCAGGCTCTTTTCCCCGCCTTAACCTGTTTCAAGTAGCCTTATTAACAATTGTTCCTAGCAGGCTAATGACCTCGCCTTGTCCCGTTTCACGTATCCTCACGGACATGTTCACAGTAGACTTAATTAACCGGTTTCGAGCAGCAATACCTAGCCTTGATCAGTTTCAAGTAGCCTCATTAACCTGTTCCAAGCAGCCTCATGTCCACGCCTTAATTGACCTGTTTCAAGCAGCTTCATTAACCTGTTTTTGCAGCCTTATTAACCTGTTCTCCCTTAAAGGGAAAGCAGGCCGGTATCGCTGAGGTGTTCCACCTGTTTCCTGATTAGCGTGCTAGGCGCGATGTGGCGTGCACTGTAACGAACTTTAATTGTACAACTGATCTCATTTTGTGTCTTCAGTTAACTCGTCAGTCTACTGATTAAAAACTTGTTTTTAAACTTAAAGAGAATCTTTCGCTTGTTGAATGAAAAACGATCTTCGATGATTTATTGGAAAATATTCCATAGCATTTTTTGCCCACAGGCTACAAATTGGCGTGAAATATTTTTTATACAATGTCAAGCGCGTAAGAGCATGTTTTACATCTGGTCAGGTGGATATACCATAATATTCGTTAATTATTTCACAGTCGTGTATATTAATCTGCACAACACCTCTCTTTCTTTCTCTCTGTCGCGTTAACCAATGTGCTAGTGTGTATTACCAATGTGCGTTAACCTGTGTTCTATTACTTCCATAAACTGTACTTAAATACTACCTTGTGAAATGCAGAATGTTTGCCGTGTTTCATTCAACTTGTCCTTCATGTCCCACTGCACCCTATTTCCAAATATTCTGTACAATTAATGAATTTCTTCATTTATTCATGCATTTTTATCTTGATGGCAGAATCTTATCCCAGCATCACCTCGCAGTTTCTCTTATCCCTACGTTCACGGCGCAGGCAAGTCGGCAACGCTTGCCGTATAGTTCGTGAGTAAAGATGAAATAACGAGAGGGCGGAGCTGCAAGTTAGACACGCGTCGTGCTTCATAATTTTGCGGCACTCTCGTGCTCGTCGTCATGCGTGACAAGTTCAATGGGAGCATATAATTTGCTGCCTTGCAATTGATTAAATATATCTAGGCATGTCCACAGTAATTTGTTTTTAGCGTATTTTCTCATTTATGGAAGAAATGCCCTATTGTGCTCGTCATGTCCGTCCGTCTGTCTGTCCGTCCGTCTGTCCGTCCGTCCGTGACTTCACATTTTCGTCGACGAGAAAATGCGCTCTCGGTCACTCACTGCAGTGAGTACTGAGTTATGTTTTTATTTCATAATATACAAGCAAAATCAGCGCAGATATTCAGCTGAATTGAATGTAAATGAATTCTAATGATTGTTTTTGAGTCATGACAACCTTATTCAGAATCAATCAGAGACACGAAAGATGCTGCAATATTTCACTGTTAGCGTACCTCAAAATAGGAAAATATATTATTATGTTGAAAAAATATTATGAAGTTTAAAATTTGAGTTTATTGATTTCGGAAGCGGAGTGCCCACGTACAAATGGAATACCTATGCACAACTTCAGCCATTCGTCAAAACACAGAATGTCTGTTGACATCCACAATTGTAATGACGCTATGCCACACTCATAGAAATGAGTGAGACTTTGTTCAAATAGCGGTGAACTTTTCCCCTTTGTGTGATTCATCCTGACCCAGTTTGGCCCGGCAAAAGGGCGAATCAGCGCTTCGTTCGCTCTCTGCTCGTGCTGCGGGTAAAATGTGTCAAATTTAGACTATATGATTCAATCATTTTTCTGATTGCATGTAAATCGGATACCTGTCTAATATATGTACTGAATGTAATGTCATATATTTCACCACAATCAGTGTGGAATTCCAGAGGGGTAAAATATTAACTGATAAACAAAGCAATTCGGAAAGCATGACCTAAAAACCTGGAAAGCCCAGCATATACCTACACTTTCAGTCCTTCATCATCACTGACAAGTCTCTGCAAGCTACCACAGCTGTTTCATTGAAAAAAATAGAGCATAAATCATCCGGGGCCCAGCATCAGCCCAGCCTGCACCACATACCCCTATATGTACATCAGGCACCGTATACTATTAAAACTCGCTCAAGTGCATATAGCTTTCTAGGTAAACGTAGCGGCCGGTTTCACGTCGGTTATGGATTAATTTAGCTTAAAAAGCTGTCAGTGATTGGCCGACAGAGTTACAAACTCGTTATTATTTTCGATAATAATGCCTCTGGTCTAGCGAAGTCCATGGATACATTTGAGGTTGCGATCGGCAGCGTCCGCTCTCACTGCGTCCCGAGGGGCAAAGCGAGTCGACAGGTCTACGCCCCGGTGCTGGAAAGCCAGCATGAAGAAAGTGATGTTCCGATGCGCTTGCTGGAGATAAGTACTTTTGCCTGCGGTCATGGCATTTAGATATTGAGAATGCATATTGACTTTCATTCAGTTCATTCCTTCCCGCCAAACCACCATTAACTTTCATTGTAGTGTCTCTTACTATCTTTTACTATAATTTGTTTTATAATTTAATCTACACATTTTCACAATGACGCAATCGGAAGAACTGTGATTACTAGATGGGAATAATTTAGTAATGATCTCATTAGATGACCATTTATACTCAAGCTTCATTAACCACGCCCCTACCCTCGGACCTGATGAAACAAGGGCAAGTGTTTAATGCGGCTTCTTAAAATGAGAAGACCTTTAATCTTTACAGTCCCATCAAACATTGCCTGTACTGTTCATGGCCCTTTCATTCTCATTAACCCTTCACGGTGCCATTAATTTCACACTCACCCTAAAAAGTCACATTAATTTTGCTCGCTCCATGCATTCACATTCCCATTAATTTTACCGCCAACCTCAACAGTTTCGTTCATCTTGCCCTAATCCTTGATTAGGCCTGATTAGTCAAATTCGTAACCTATTTCTGTTCATGTCCACTTACTATTATTAATTCATTCGTGTTCATATATTCACCTTAGTCATACCGTCAACACTCCTCAGCTTCATTCATCTCGCTGATGACCGACCGTAACTATCTGAGCTACCATGCATCATCATGCATGTATGGTAGTTACCATGTATACGAGCTACCATGCATGTAGATTCAAAAGATTTAAAATACTTTTTACATAGAAGAGTCCTTTCGATGCTCGGCACTGGAATATTCAGGACGTTTCGAACGTTTACATCACTTTACATACGGGAATATTAACTCGATATGACACATAAATTGTTGTGTTAAAATCTCAAGGCACTGAAAACCGGTGTAACAATTTCTCTATTCGAAGTTCTAATCAATTTCTAATGTTTATAAAATTAATTTAACGAGGAAAAAATGTTCAAAAATGTTGACTAGGTTCATTTTTGTTAAACATATATCAAAGAGCATTTTTAGTTACGTGACATTCCTTAATCAAGTTTCAGACTTTTTCTGAGACGAAAATATTTTAAATTCTCAGATATTATCAAAGCAACGTCAACATTGCCTGCTATATAACACCGGCGCGTACGGAGTGCAAAAGAACCAAGTTTTCCTTGTAAATGAATTTCATCTCAAAAGAAATGGCAGCTGTCTGAGCAGGGTTCAGGACAACGAAACTATTGAGAAACAGGATTGAATGATTACTTCATTTTTAGCGCATTTTCTCATTTATGGAAAAAATGCACTATTGTGCTCGCCGTGTCCGTCCGTCCGTCTGTCTGTCCGTGACCTCAAGTTTTCGTCGACGAGAAAATGCGCTCTCTGTCACTCACTGCAGTGAGTACTGAGTTATATTTTTCCTTCAATAGGGTTCTCGTGTTCCCTATAAACTTTTTTTAGTTTAAAAAATTCGACCTAATAAAATCTAATGTTTAGAATATAATCTTTTTTACAGTTTTACAGTTGGATTATAGTAAATTGTTATTAGAAAGTCCTCTCAGATCTCTAGGAGACAATTAAAGAACATTACAAGAATCTGCACCTACAATGAGCATTGTAATATTCTGATTATGTTTTTTTTCGAACCTGTTGCCATGTGCATACAAATTTAATTTTTCATATTTTGGTCCATACGTATAGTATATCCGTAATTACCTCAAATTGCAATCCATGAGGCAGAAATTATCAATTTTCGAAGAAAGTTTTCACGAGACCAGCGAGACGACAAGAAGTATTATGAGGGAGAAAGTTGACCAGTAAAGGAGACGAGTTGATCATTAGAAAAAGCACGACTTTCGTTTATGCCAGCGTCTTCTAGGAACAGGTTCGGGACTCTTGTTTAGTGCGCGATAATATGACACCTAATGACACTAGGTATGTATATGACACCTCATGTATGAAGATAGAATATATGCAATATTCAACATAGAGAATTAAATGGTCATGACATTTCATCTAATAACTGACGATCACTGGCCACTTCTCGATTATTTTTTGCGTACTTGTATTTTGTCGCTCCGAACGATAGGCAGATTTGATTTTGAGTGCCGCTGGCTTCGGCAATACGGCGGCTTGATGAAGTTCGAAGCTAAAAAAATGATCAATCACTTCCCTGTAAGATAAATAAGTTTCACATCAATCTGTTTTTTTTTCTGTGGAAATGTAAACTATGTTATTTTAATCTATTTATTATCAATAAACTAGAATATAGACATACCTTCGTGTTTTTAGGGTAGTATGGAAGATTAGGACGTCACAGTTCTTTCCAACGTTTATTTCTTTGATATTTTTCAAATAATCCACTATTTAACGCTAAATTTTCAATCAATTTGTCCTTGTTATTCACTTGCAAGTAAAAATCGGTTACGGCTGTAAGCTGCAGTGTTTATAATTTATGGACGAATATTGCGGCATCTGTTGCCTCTCCTACATTTGGCTCCTCGGTGAAAGCACTTGCTCGTGAACTGTGTCTTCAAAATCTGTGAAAAATTATATGTGTGAAATTTTTTAATGATGATTGCAAATTTATAAATGTTTTACTCTACAGACTTGAGCAAAAAAAAAACATTATTAAATTAAATTATGTGTGACTTTATATGTTAAATTGAAATTAAACAATGAATTGACACATCACAGCTTGGTATTAAAATCTGTTGTCGCCCTAGAAGCATAAACACAGCGTCAGCTGGCACAGCTACCAGTGACCTACACACACGGGACAGACGCGCCAGCGACCCTCACTCCACGGCAGCCAAACCTGCAGTGCAGCTAAGGAGGGCTACGGAGTCGGCACGGATGCCGAACTGAAGGCGTGATGCAAAATTTTCTCTCGCGCAGACGCGTACCGCGGCGGATGAGGTTATCCCGCGACATGCAGCAATGTTCCCTTTAATTAATTTACCTCGACGATAATACTGGAACCAAAGTATTTAAAAATGCAGCATGCGTGTGAAAAATAATTGATAATGATCCCATTTAATTTTTGGTTTAAATTATCTCGTTATTCACACAACCTTTTCCTGAAATTTAGAGAGCTTGTCGGACGGCGTTGAAGGCAAATTTAGCGAATGGCTTCAAACCCATATAATGATAATGCATTCATATTTAAGGACTCGCACATTGACGTGAAATGTTATACGGCAATGCTCGGAAATTTTTTCAACATGAAAATTCAAGATTTCTTTCTCTTACTTCCATCAACTTTTTCTGCTTAGCGGTTGAACTCCAATAGGCCATGATTTTTCAGAAGCCGGGAGAAGGAAGATGTTGTTCGTGGCGCACGTCAAAACGCACCTCGAGTTCTGCGAGACAGTCTGGACTCTGGTCACCCTGACTAAGAAAAAGACAGCTATGGAACTCATTGAATCGGTGCTGTGGAGAACGACTTAAGTGATCACATACTTATAGGTGTCGCACACGAGCAGCTTCTGGAAGGAAAACATTACTATGAATTTGAGTTTTGAGTCCGGACATAATTGGAAACTTACAATTCAAATTGTAAAAAATTGTAAATTGTAAAAAAAATTTTTAAAAAATTGTAAATTGTAATGGAAACAACGACACTAACAAATGATCCTTACTTTTAATTTTGAGAAAGGAATTTTTTACTAGCAAAATCTGTCGCGTCGCCGCCGATGCGAGGCATTGCAGGATTCTTGCTACAGCTTGCTGGGACTCCAACCTCGTAACTCACTGCGCCAATTTGGCTGTTCTCAACCATACGGTCACCTTGCAAATTTCAACCAAGACTTCCAAGAGAAGTTGATTTCAAACCCACAATTCGCTCCTCCAATCCTTGTCCTCTAACTGTAACTCCGTGATAATTTTACTCTGGGACAGTTTTCTCTATTGCCTTGATATTTTTCCTGTTCATTTCTTGTCTCGTCTCTTTTTCCCGTTTCATGGCGAGAAAACGATTCTGAGATGCTGGAGTCTTGATGCTACCAAGTGTAACTGACAACAGTGACAAGCAAATTTGTGGTGAACTTATAAGGACCAACAGGTACTACCAGTGCCATTGCCGAAACGAGAACGTTTTTATACTGGATACTGAGAAGATTGATAGCGTTTTAATAATAGTGGTGTGAAGAACCTCGTATCGAGAATCTTCTTAGGGTAGAATAATTTGACACGCGTAGTTTGCCGACGGTTTCTGGCGAAGTCGAAACATTTATTAAAACTAAACGAAATATAAAACATACGTATATACACAATAATTGTACAAACAAGTCAGGTACAACAGCCTCGGGTATAGCGGCTACTTACCAAATTATTGAGGTAAGCTCGGTTAGTCAAACTGGTAATCGCTTTCATCGTCTAATGATGGCCTATGCCAATCGCAACGCTTTAGTAAACTGGCGTGCTCGAGAATAGGACGAATCTAAAATTTTATATTAAGCGTACATGAGAAAACCCTCCACAAGCGGTTTCAGCGTTTATTAGGCCGTAGGCCTGTCGTTGATTCTTAACATCGCAGAACATTCATAGCAATTTGCGGTTTCGAACTCGCAACTCACTGCTACAATTCTGCTGTGCTTAACCGCCCGGCCTCCTCGTCGATTATGACCAGAAACTGACGCACAGAACTGGGATCGAACCCGCGCCTTTCTGCTCCAATCTTGGTACTCTGAACTGTAACCACTGGGCCACCCTGCCCTTTTAGTTTTAAACTAGTAAACCAAGGTATGAGTCTCATTGTTCACTAGTCGATCTCCTTCATTGACGTGACTGTGATTTCGTGTTTTCTGGAGTTAATTAAAGAACGAATCAGCATTCTCCTCGTCATCGCTGCTGCTGCTGCTGCTGGTAGCTTTTGCAATTGTGTCAGAAAGCTTCCCATCAACCAGAGAGATTATTTCCTGCCTTACTTCTCTCAGTTTAGATTCGTAAAATCTATCAAGTAAAATCTAGTAATCTAAAAATTAATAAAAGTAAAATCTAAAAAGTACTATTAAAAGTAAAATCTAAAGGCTTTATCTATATATGTAGCGGTAGCGCTGTAGCGGCAAAACTTCGATCGTATCGCTACTTAAATAAGTAGCGGGCGCTACCGCTACAATTGCTTACTAAATGTAGCGCCGCTACTGCTACATGTAGCGCGCTACTGCCCACCTCTGTCGACAATGCACCAACCTTGAACGCTGTCACGAACAGACTTGATTGACACTTAAGCATTATAGGTAAAGCACGCAGGAGTCGCCGAGTAAAAAAGTCATTGGACAATATTTTTTCGCCGCTTCCGTCAAAGGTGGGACCAACGGCTACCTTTAGAAGTGTGTAAGGCTTTTATAAGACTACAAAAATTTGCGTCTTGCTTAGATCGGAACTATGCAAATTATTAGAGGGAAAAAACTGACATGCAACTCATCCATTTAAAACACTTCTTCTCTCTTCGAGTCACTGACATGTGGAACCGACTCCGAAAGATTTGATGCTCCGAGTATTATTAAATTCAGGAACAGACAAGATTAGAGTGTAGACTGTTGAGGAATGTTGTTTGGAAATGTTTCGAAAAAACAGGCAGATGATCAGCTTCAACGTCAGTTTTGGATAGATTTGGTCAAAAGGAGATAGTCTCAGAAGGATCGGTGTTGAAATTGGCTGGCATAGTTTATCCTGTTGCAGATTCTTGTAATGTTCTTTAATTGTCTCCTAGAGAACAGTAACACACTATTCTATTTGCGAAATTAAAAACATTCCACTATAATCCAAATCTTTTAGCTCTGTCGATTGCGAAGTCATGACATTGTATAGTCGCTTCCGCTACCGAATAAAAAAAACATTATACAATAGAAATACCCATTTTTACGTCTCTTCTCCTCTACGTCTACGCTAGTCAGTCTAATGTAACATTGTCCTGGGAGCTTTTTATGCCATGTGATGATGTTGGCCTCTCATCGACTTGGCACTTATAAAAGCTCATTGGTCTCGATGTAGTGACTTTGCTTGAATGTGTTGAAAAATTTAATGGAAACTTCAAACTTGACGTTCCAGAATCAATAACCTAGAATTTTTAAACTTGATAAAGTGTAGACTACCTATAATATTACTACTACGTTGCAGGTTTCGTAAAATTTTGAGCATCCAATCACGTTTTTCGGACGTTAGAACTTATATTGATGGATGATAAGATAATCAATGTGTTTATGTAGACAAAGGCATTGTTGAGCTAGCACAATAGAATTAATGGGCCGAATTGCTTTGCATCTTATTTACTGCCGGATTGCGAAAGGAGCGGAGTCAACGTTATCGGTGATCTCTCTCTGCCGACAGCTGACACAGACAGGAGACAGCGACAGTCTGTCTCTGTGACTCGTGACTTCGTGAATACTGACCAGTCACTGAGTAGTCAGTCTAGTGACTTATTGCTGGAGAGTGGAGCCAGTCTAGGATTTTAGGCCCAAGTGGACAGTGCGCTACATCAGATCTTGGTGATTTCTTTTATTATTTTTACTATCACTACTAGTACTACAGACTACTGTCTGAGAGACTGAGACCTGAGTAGGGCGGGCTGTAGGCCTACTGAGTACTGACTATAGTAACTACAAAATCTACAATGACACTATTCTATTGTTATTTATGTAGAATGTGCTATTCCAATGTAAATTTTATTCTTTGAATTTTGACAAGTGGCTAAAAATTAATGTCATGATTTTAATCTCTAAAATTTACTTGTAGCTTTAAAATTGATATTATCCATGCAGGCCATGGCCAATTTGGCCATGCTTCTTGATTGATGATTCATGTTTGCTTTGCGGCTTACTTAGGCTAGTTACTGGTGTGGCTGGTGCTGTGGTCAGTGTGGTGTGTGTAGGTAGCCTACCTAGACTGCAGAATGCTGAATGTGGATGTCATCACTCATCACTCCCCACTGAGTCCCCAGTCATCACTCCCACTCAGTCTCCCAGAAACAGAAAGTCCCAGACTCCCAGTCACCACTCGCCAGTTATCCAGTACCTAGCTTTCACAACATTACAACTTACAAGGATACAAGCATATTCATAATTCATTCATAACTTACCCTCAAAATCAATTTAGGTATTGTCATTTAATTTGGAATCAAGTGACAACTGACAACTAATGGAATGGAATTGTTCTATGAACGATTGATTATTAATGTAACTACAGTGAATGTTGTGCATTAAAATTACAAAACCTCATGTCATCTAATTCTAATGATCTATTGTCATGTTTACTAATCCAGGTACTGTTCCTATAAATTGTAAAACAATTTTAAATGATTTTATTTTTACATTTTAAACCCATCATTAATTTTTGCATCATATTCATGAAAATTATCAACATTATTTTATCTAGCAAATTATAAATTTAAAATAATTTTATACGAGTGTTGATCACTGGCTCACTGCTAGTAAATTTCTAATTTTTTCAATGACACCCAAGTCCTCATTTCTAATAACAATAAAGACGAATTCGAATCTTATTAACCCTTTGACAGGCAAGCATTGAAATATTCAGTAATTATTGATTAAAATTTAAGAAACCTGTTAAAGAAAGTAAGAAGCATTTCACAAAGTATTTATTCATACATATGTATTTTTAAAAATTTTGCATATTGGAGGAATAAATTGTGGCATTTTAAATGCCTTCTTAATGACCAGCTACCTATGTAATTGAGGAGCGCCCCAACCAAACTTCCAAAGTAGGACTGTAGGAGCACATGCCTTGGAAAAGGAGCTGACTCCCTCACTCTCCCTGGCCAACTGCATAACTGCGCTCCAGCACCCAAATCACCATCATTTCCTCTCCATTTACTAGTGCTGTAGATGCTTCAAATTGCACCACCTCCTGTTGTCAAGTGTTGAGTGCTCCGTTCCGTTGGTTGTGGTGGACCTAAGTGACTGTCCACGTCCTGGAATTGATTTTATGTCTGAGAATTTGATTGATCATTAACACCTTGCAGAGTAACATCTGCCATGTGTATTGTGTTTCAATTAGTTTCTATTACCCATAGCAGTTATAATGTACATATATTGTTGTTGTTCACTGGGCAAAGTCAAATAATCCCATTTTAATAGTAAATTGCTATCTCTAGATTGAAGATGCATAATAGCCTAATAGGCAACTGCTGTTTGCTTCTATCAAATCTTGGTGTCATTAACCTTCATTCTTCCATGCTTTACTGTCTGGGTGAGACCCAACTTTCTAAAGAACTATACAATGGTTGCATGATTGAAAATGTGTCATAAATCCAGTTATTCTTCCCAAACCAACCAACCTTGATCAACAGTTAGTATGCAGGTAGAGTGCATATAGCATAATGCCTCTGCTGAAACTATGCAATCAACTCTTTCCTATAATTTTACTTTTCCTAAAATCAATCCTCACCCCCATTCATCAGACTATATATTCACAGGTGGATGGCATAAGGCCTCTGGCAGATTAAAAGGAACTTCTTTTTCTAAAATTCAACCATGCTTATCTGTGCATCATTGCTCAGTAGCTGAGCCATTGTAATGTGTTAATTAATGCTGTGTAACTTTGATATAATTGTGAATGAATATTCCGTGTTATTTACATTTTATTTATGTATTTGTCCCCAGAGTTTTCAGCTGCCATGGCTATGTCATTACGTTATCCTATCTATTGTCAAAAGTTAAGACATTCAAACATTTACCAGCATTCAAAAATAATATTTCAGTTAAGGCGTCAAGAGTGCAATAAATTTTACTCAACTGCCAGAAATTTGTCCTCAAACCTCTTGAATTCATCAACAAAAGGAGAGCTACAATTCTTCACTGGACTGAGCAGATGCGCAGTTCATGCTGGAAGGACTAATAGATTTCACACATCAGTTTTTAATCTTACAGACAAGTGAGAGCTTCCTTTCTGTTCTGTTAGAGCTTGATGCTTAATGGTTTAATCTGTTGAAAAAATATATCTGTATATATATAGCTTGTAGAATATTCTGCAGAGAAACTTTTGATGATTTAAAGACTACTTATGGAGCTAATTTCTATTGTATTCATTTAGCTGTTTGGATAAATATTTCTATTTACACAATTAGGAAATTTGTTTAAATTCAGTTTATTTTTCTGCAGTTAATCTCCGAGATCATTAATAGCAAACAAAACTTGAATTAATTACTGTTTTTACGGCTCTTAGGAAGATCCTCCTATGAATTCATTTAGTGTTATTGTTAAAAAGAGCAAGTTATCATATTAGGTAACGGTACCAAATTTTAGGAGAAATTTGTAAGGTCTGTTATGAAAACATCTGATTATTGTAAACTGAGAATGATTGATTAATTAACATGTGCCTTCACCAGCTTTAACATACATTACTTGTTACAGGATTAAGATCAGCTTCAAGACAGAGAATGATACAGTCACTTTAGCAGGCTCCGAAGGGGACTCGCTGCTTGATATTGTCAACAACAACAACTACCAGATTGATGGCTATGGTGAGCAATGTCAACCTTGTTGTTGGAATATCTCAACACTTTGCATCATGAACCATTTGCTTTAAAGGAGAATCTGAGCTTCAAGATAATTTTGTATTTTTTTCTTTCAGAAAAAATCTTTATTTATACATGAAAAATGCATTAGTTTTTACAACACTTCTCTTTAACTTCACTTCTTGTTTGTTTGTCTCATTGTCTGTGTGTCTGTCTGTCTGTCTGCTACAAATCTTATAATCAATATTTAACACACTTCTACCTGTCCAATCGATCTGAATTTTGGCACACTTGCGTAAAGTTGGAGACAATGCATGAATCAATTGACAGAATAAATAATTTTATAAATTAAAAAAATTTTCATTATTAAAAAGAATTAGAAAATAATTTCGTCTGCTACAAATCTTATAATCCATGTATGACACAATTTGACCTGTCCAATTAATCTGAAATTTTGCACAAAAAGTCAGAGACAATGCATGAATCAATTGACAGAATAAATAATTTTGATAATTTACAAAATTTTGATATCTTAAAAAATTGTTGAAAAATTTTTTTTTTAATATTTGAAAATAAAATTAGAAATTCATTGTACATGTATAACATCCAAGACACTGTATTGTTCAGAAGTGTTGTCTTTAAAAAGTAATTTTTAAACGCATATTTTTTTTAAATAGAAGTAAGAGTAACATTGAAATAACAATGAATGTCACAAAATAATATTTTTCTTCAGTTGCAACTCAAGCAGTGAGCAATGCACCAAAAATATCTAATACAGTAATTGACAAGAAATTGTTAGTCTAAATAATTGTAATGTATTATAAAATCGGTAATTAGCAATCTATGTTCAAAGTAATAAAGACTGCATTTGTGCAGGAGCGTGTGACGGGACGGTTGCTTGCTCCACCTGCCACGTCGTACTCGACCAGGCCACCTTTGATGCCGTCAACAAGGGCATCACAGAAGAAGAGAAGGACCTCCTGGACATGGCATCTGATGTTGAAGCCACGTAAGTTGTGTGCTGCTGGTTTGTTCCTAAGATAAAGCAGCATTTTGTATGGGCACTATGTACATATCGTCCTATTTGAATGCTCCCAATGCCAAACTGGGTTACATTAGTATTGTAAGTTTACAGTAATTTCTGTCATATTTGTCGGTATAAAAAATTTGTTTGTCGGTAGCTGCTATTGCTTATCGTGAATCATTGTTCTATGGTGTAAGGTGTGGTTTGATTTACTCCAGAAAGTAATGCGTTAGGCAGTTGCTGGATGGCATAGTTGCTTACACATGGTTTTGGTGGTGCTTGTAGCTGCGGCTCGTCTCTCTCTCTGGCCGGATGTGGCTTCCTTGCGCCCTATGTTCTTGGTGCGGTCACTTGCTTGAGAGAAGCAAACTTTTGTCCCGATGTCTCAAAAGGAATGCAGTTAAAGTCCCCTGCCACCAAAAATACTACCGTCCAGTATTCACTTCCAAAATTAACTCCTGACGCGCGAATGTCCTCTAAGGGTAATGCTAATTCACCGAATAGAAGTTCATACGAGCACTTTCATGGTAAAGGAAAAACATGGATACCAGATCGCCATTTAGGTGCAACTCTTCAGACCTCGGCTGATCAACTCTACGGGATAGAAAACTTTCAAGGCGCTGCGCCTGCGACGCCTGAAGTGGCTCAATCTTCGTATGGACCTTCAGTTTCCTTGGTGAAAACTGCACGTGGTGAGGTAAATCAAACTTTAGTCAAGAGCTTTATATGCGTTACTGATATGGGTTTATTGTTAAAATAAAATGCAGAATTTTGACGGACAACATTCAACTGCTGAAAAATGAAAGTGTAAATGGAAGCTATCATTACCTGGATTTTTTCTGTTTCGTCTTTAAGTTGGCATGTGCAGATGTGTATGCTTTATGCATAGAAAGGAGTATGCGCAAGCTAATGGATTGAATAATTTAGACTGTATGAATAAGTGACCCAGTTATTTCATGCAGTGTGTGCCTCGTGCTGCCACTACGGGAAGCTTAGAGGCCTGGAGAGTGGCCGGAGCATCAGCAGGAGCTCTACTTGGAGCCGCCCTCATGGCAGGATCCCCTTCTTTAGACGTACTATGGCAGACATTCCTGATGGCTGCTAACGACTCAACTCGTTTTGTGATTGGACCGTTCAGTCGCAAGTTCCTTATGGAGAAATACATACGTGATGCCATGCAGGACCTGCCTAACGACGCGCACTTGTCACTTTCTGGGAGATTCTTTGTGTCGCTCACAAACGCCAAGACGGGGGAAAATATCATTGTCTCTCGCTGGGAATCTACTGAGGAGTTGGTCGACTGCTTGGTATGTTCTTCTTACATCCCTGCGTTCTCCGGCGGAAACATACCTCTGTTCCGAGGAGTACAGTACATTGATGGCGGATTCTCCAATAATCAGCCTAGGCCTTTTGCACCTTGCCTTTGTATCTCACCTTTCGCTGGACGAGCTGACATAAGTCCCAGAGATGCTGCTGGGTGGGGCCGTTACGTTAGGTTCGCCAAGGCAGATCTTCTGCTATCCAAAGAGAATTTCACGCGATTTTATCGCTCGGTTATGCCACTGAAAACTGAACAGCTCTACCAGCTTTACTGGCAGGGCTATAGAGACGCTGAATTTTTCTTGGAAACACGAGTGCATCGGAATAGTGGTAATCTTAAGAATACATTCACTAGTCATTGACCAAAGTATTGCGTTTTATCTGAGAAACACGTAGAGTTACGGCTTTTTGACGAGTAAAATTAGTGGACAGAACTATACCGTATTACCAGTGGTGGGCACGGTCCGGTAATTCGCTAACTGCTAATTAGCGAAGCTGACGCTTTCCTTAGCCGTGATGGCTGACTACAACATATGTATGTCAACTAATCACGTCTTGTGTAACCTATCACGTCTCTTGTTACACAAGACGTGATTGGTTGACGTACATATGTTGACGTAGTCAGCCATCAGTGTGGCACACCGGCTAAGGAAAACGTCAGCTTCGCTAATTAGCGGTTAGCGGACTGTGCCCACCACTGCGTATTACTACAGTAACCCCATTAGAAAACTTCGTTCGGACAGTTCAGTCTCTTTTTTTTACTAGTATGTTCGACGTCTTTTGTGTGCTTCATGTGAACATCGGAGTAGATTTTATATTTGCTAGCAGGTCAGCGCACGGTCAGACTAAGTTGAACGATTGCGCCCAGCCTCGAGATGTGTGTACTGTATTAGATATGTTAGCAGTATGAAACATGTTAACGGGATGAGATATGTTTGCAGTATGTGTTGTGTTTAAAAAATGAATGTCTTCAACCTAGATCCTTAGTTTATTACTCGGTTGTTCCTCCGTCTTCGTGATAGATGTCTTATTTTAATCTCATATTTCCTGTTTTATAAGTGAAGTTGAACCACAAAGTGATTGGTGAAGGCGCATTTCAGACCATTTTTGGCATTATTAAATTTTCAAATTTAGGTAAGCAGCGACGTGACTGGATAAAATTATAGCGTAAAACCGAGCGTATGGGTGTTCTGCTCATAGTATCTGTAATGTTCAATTGGTCAGCAGCTGTTAGAGTTGTCGAATGAAACCTCAATTTCGTATCCACACTCAACCCGATTGAAACGATCGCACAAGCTACGCGTGTTTAATGCATCTCCGTTTAATGTAATGCATAGCATGTTAAGTAAAAATGTGGTAATCTTAACTGTTTTATCAGGTTAGACTCGTAGGTTAAAATGGAAGTTCATGAGAAACTTGGTCTCTGTAGTGTTTATACTGTAGGATAACTGATAAAACTAAGTCTTGTCTTGCCATTACGTGAATAATTTCATTATAACTTGCAGGAGGTTAGACAATTCTGGAATGGTTAGTACTTATTAATAGTCTGCTAAGATTTAAATAATTTTCGTCATGGATTTGTAAAAAATGTTTTACAAATTTCTACAATGTTTGTCATTGATTTACCCAATGTTTCGTGTATATTTGTAAAACTTTTCATGTGTATTTTTCCAAACTTCTTTGTGGATTCTTAACATTTTTTGCTTCGAACATGTATACGTACTATTTGTAGATTCAATATATAAGACAATCGCTGTGGATGCTCCGCTGTTTCTTGTGCAGTATTTTGCAAAGTTTTTCCTGTAACCAAATACAAAAAATTGCGACACGAGAGACTCAACCTTAACCTTTACAGATTGGAAAATTTTTGATCGGAAATTTCATTAAAGCTATCAAAAGAATTCAATAATTTACCCTTCGTTTATGAGTTTCATTGAGTTCGGCATTATTATTTATTAGGATATTAGGATAATTATTTTATTTATAGAGGCCATTGAGAACTGGAGCAATTATCCTCTGATTTTCTAAGTAGCAAAGCATGAGTATTATTAGTATTCAGGAACAGTATCTGACATTAACCTGGATTTTCTTGCGCCTGCTGATCAATTTCAACGAAGAATATGCACACCGGATTCTGGAATGACTTATTCAAAACTTGGTTGGTACTTGGATTCTTTGGACAATATCGGCTTATTATGCAGTTCGTAATCGCGGCTCGCTTGATAGTTGAAATGCTCAAGTTTTAGTTGAAATGCTCAAGTTTTAGTTGAAATGTTCAAGTTTTACTATAGTTTAAATGCGTGTTTCTCTTTATTGTTTATAATCGTGTAATCATGTATTTTGTCCCATATTACCGTGGGCTAGACCGCATTCTGGATTAGCTGTCCTAACGCCGTGTCTGGGCAGGTCGCGGCTGGGCTGCCAGGTGTACGTGACGCCGGCGGTGGACGGCGCGACGGTCGTGGTGCCGGCGCCCGTGGACCTCAGGGATCTCTGACGCGCCCGTGGACCTCAGGGACCTCTGACGCGGACGTCGGATGACCGTGGACCTCAGGGACCTCTGACGCGGACCTCGGATGACCGTGGACCTCAGGGACCTCTGACGCGGACGCCGAACAACCGTGGACCTCAGGGACCTCTGACGCGAACGTCGGATGACCGTGGACCTCAGGGACCTCTGACGCGGATGTCGGATGACCGTGGACCTCAGGGACCTCTGACGCGGACGTCGGATGACCGTGGACCTCAGGGACCTCTGACGCGACCGTGGACCTCAGGGACCTCTGACGCGGACGTCGGATGACTGTGGAGCCTCCTTGTTCTAAGGTCAAGGCCTGACACATTTATTATACATTTCATGCCATCGTATGCTATTCTTATTAAAACAATTAATGAATTAATTGGAATTTTATAGCGGATGATAATTTCAAAAGCTGAATATATGTGATTTTTTTGTTTGATGAAAATATGTTTATATCCATGAAGGGGTTTGTTCTATTTAGCGGTACTTTGTGGCGTGCGTGAGTTTTATTCTATTTTTATTGTTATTAACTAATGGTAATCATTGCTTTCACTTCATTTTGTATTACTTAACTCGTCAATCACTGCCGACAATTATGAACAATTGAACAATACATGACCCACTTCAGTTCAAGTTATTTGCTTGTCTTCACCTAATTCGTTATCCGCTTTCAATTATTGGTTAATACGTTTAAATAATTATTGTTTATTATTAACTTCAGCTTGATAATCTCGTCCAGAATTAAATTATCGAATTATGCCTTCCTCACCCGCAAGTTTCAAGAACAGACAAGACGAAGCTATGCAGGAGCATATGTTCAGTCTTAAAATGCCTAGCAAATTACGGACCAGGCAATAAGTCCAGCAGCTATCTCAATCAATCGTCAGCTATGGAAAGATCGGGTTCCAAAGGCCGGATCCCTTGTGAATCAAGCCACGAAAAGTTCAACAACCGGCAACAGGCCATGGGCCTATTTCTTCAGTGCCGACACTTCTATTCTATTCTAAAGTAAGGAGCCTTACCACCCACCTGTTGAAGCATTTAAATGCACGCACACGCATTTCAATATATTTTTTATTTACTGGGGTGGTTATTTATTTACTTGCGTTAGTATCAGTGTAAAACCGTGGCATTGTGGTAGGATTGTCATTTGTTTGTGTCGCGCTCTATCTTCTATATGAATTTTCCGTCGTAGTCTTCTAGAAGTTTTATTCATGTAATATCTAAACGCATTACTTCTTATGTTTAGGTATTGGGATTAACTGTTAACTTCAATTCAATTTATTGTTTTTAGCTATTGATAATCACAATTGTTGTTTTATTCCATTTAAAATATTGATATTGATTACAGTATTTATTTACTTGGTTGAATTCTGACTTCATGTTAGCTGACTAACATATAATTTCAACTTTCCTGAGGTTTTAAATAAATTCATGACGAGTGAAGCGTAAATTGAATGATTTAACAAACTTAAGTACGGCATATGTCAAAGTATGTAGTTAATTATTGTTAAGATGTTATTTGTTGTAATGTTGAACAGCTATTGTCCGTGGACGTTTCTCTTGTGGCTGATGGCCTATAGCGGCAATTTTCTATTTATCGACATTTGGAATAAAAATGATTATGGTATTTGATTTTTATTTCATTATGAATTTAATTATCTTTGAGAAATTAGAGGTCACGACGGTGTGACGATGCGAAAGATCTCCTTTGTTGCTCATTTTCATTCGTAATGAAAATTTGGTTCTAAAAGACGCTCGATTTTTTTAATTTGTTAGTCAATACCTGAGACAATTCATGCAAGATCCCAGCGGTGGAGCATCACAGCGAGCGAGTAGACAGTAGATCTCAAAAATATCTACAAGTACCTATATAGATAGATAAACATGAAAAACTTATGGAATTTTTCATTAAATAAAATATGAACATCAGAAATTAAACAGTAGATAAAAAAATATATAAAATAAAACAGTAGATCAAGCAAGAACAACGGTAGACTATATAAAACAAGTTCTACTTGTAGACACTACGGTAGATTTAACGATAAATTCTAAGTTTTGCTCATTCATGTAGCAACTCGATCTTTACAGAATTCTCGAGGAACACTTTTAACAATGTGGCATTAGGTCGAGCGCATGGTTGCCTTCCTTCGCTTAGTCTCATGTTATATTAGTTAAGTTGGATCGAAGCTCATGATTCTTTAAGTTGTTGGCGAGATATCGACGATCTGGCAGCTCTTCTCATACGGACCAACAAACGTGAGCGCATCCGGCACGCTAAGAGCTGTAGGCTGCGTAAGTTGCTCTTCCTCGACGGCCGCTTTCCGGTTCAATGGTTCAGATCGACTTGTCAGAGCCCTGAGGGAGGCTTATGGAGATATTCCACGTAACTTGAGAGATCTCGCTGGTGGGGAGGCAAGGGAGAGCCATCAGACAGAGTGTTGCCAAATTAGTCTGCGTTACTTGCGCTGCTGTGTCAGAGTTACAGAGAAAGTGCGCCTGGAGGTGGGTGGTGATCATGAGATAATTTACTCAAAACAGGTGCTTTTCTATTCCATGACTGGATGTCGGATAGTGGATTAGGTTGCCACAGAACGTAATAAATTGTAAAAAATTTAATTTTGGGTAAAATGAAATACTACATTCATCACTACTGCCGTCATCAATCCGCATTATCATTATTGTTACGGCCAATGCATCCACTATAATTCGTCCCAATTTGCTGCTGTTCACAGCCAATGGTCTGGATTCACAGCTGCTTCTGGCCAATGCATTCATCGCTGGCCAATCAGCACTCCATGATACTCAGTCCCAGAGCGCGGCACTTTTAACGAGCTTCAATGTAGTGCGATTGAATCAGATTGTTGAGAATAAAATGCTGCGCCAAATTGTTCGTAATAAAATAAGGCATTAAAAGCTGGCTCTGCGTCTCTCGATAATTACAGCTACCGCTGAAAAGAACACCAAAGTCCCTATTAATTTGTCCGATGCAGTTGTGTTTTTTAGCCCGCTTATTGGAATCAATCTTTGCCAGAAAAGCGAGTATCGTTCGTTTAATTAGCGAGGTACATTTTGATTGAATATCACATGGAGTTGGCGGCTAAAAGTGAGCTTCTTTGGTAAGCTGACGCGAGCCAACTTCGATCATTACGCTCGCTGCCCCACCACCCGCCACCCTACACCTGCCACCCGCCGCCCGCCACCCGTTTGTCGAGCCCCCATTCTAGATAACTGTTGACGCGATCGTAAGTCTTCTACGTGATCGTAAGTCCCCAGCATGTTCGTAAATCCCCAAAACGATCGTAAGTCCCCAAAACGATCGTAAGTCCCCAAAACGGTCGTAAGTCCCCAGCGTGGTCGTTAGTACACAGTGCTATTGTTAGTCCCCAGTTCGGCCGTAAGCCCCCAGCGTTGTTGCAAGTCCCCAGCGTGATCGTAGGTCCTCAGTGCAGTCGTAATTCCCCAGCGTGGTCGTCCCCAGCGTGGTCGCAAGTCCCCAGCGTTGTCGTAAGCACCCAGTGTTGCCGTAAGACCACAGGGCAGTCGTTTTCACGCGGTGGTCGTAAGTCCCATTTAGTACTGTTTCTTTGATAAGTTGGCTAAACAAATAAACCAGTTAATAACGTGGGAGCATCATTATTCCTAGGAAAATTATTGAAAAATATATTGGTCTGATCGGCTGGAGGCTGGAACGGTTCGACTCTGACTTGTGACGGATCCTGATTTAAGGTCCAGGAAAGTTTGTCGATGGCAGCGCTTCACACGTGGGAAGTTGTACGAACTGAACACTGAATGGGTTTATTAGCACATAAAATCCCGCATGCGTTTTTTCGTGGAATTCGAATAATGAACACGGCTTATATGACGAGCAAACATCAAATTTTCAAATGTATAACGTAAAATGGCGCTACAGTGCTTCAATGCGGCTTGGGCAAAATCAAATAATTGTTCATGTAAAATATTTGAGTATAAAATTAGTCACGATCTTCACGAACATTTTATCGCAAGTAACCGATAATATATAACCGACGTCGATCATTTAAAGAACACTTCCACGTCAAAGTATACCTCAGACTACGAGCTTTAATACAAAATACCTATCTGCGTTTTATTTTCTTCTTGAATTGTAAAAAAACTACTCGCTGTCGTTTATTTTATGTCCAATAACGATATGAAGAGCAAGAAAGAAGAGTGGCAGAGTCTCTCATTGTGTTGCCTACCAAATGGCCGGGATGCTTGACCTCTCTATGTCTATTTAAACTTTATCTAAGAATCATTGATTGAGGTTCAATAAGCACAGAGAAATGTAAAATTAATCTTTAGAAAATAGACCGCTTGCTCTGGTCGTCATTCAGAAGAATGTTGTGAATTTTGTGGGCTTAAAGAAATATCATTAGTTAATGGAACGTAGTGGGTGTCGGTGGGTATTACTATTAATAACATTTCCATAATTTATGTTAGTGTTGGCTGACATTCGTTGCGTGCAGGTGGAGTGATCTGCAAGATGCACTAGACAAGTTTCAAATACGATTAAGTAAGCCAAATGGATTTTTATTTTGTAAAATTAATTCTAAAGTTTTAGCTAAAATAGTCAATAATTTATTTCTAGATGAATAATGTATAATTTTCTACTTCGAAATACGTCTGCGAGACGAACAATTTGCAGCGAAATTGTTTCCCTTTGAGTGAAGTGCTTTACCCGCATGATTGCTCAGCAGCTTGGCGAAAATTTCCATTGTGAATGATTCCTAAAATCAATTTCGATTGCTTAAAAATCAGTAAAAATAAAATATTTTCATAATAATTTGTGTACGGAGTGGTGAATGTTGGACTATGGTGAGATGGATTTGTCATCAACCTAACTACGATGGAACGCGTGCTGCTGAGTTCCCTGCCTCCACACAAGGTAAGTGAACATTTCTTCGCAGTTTGAATTACCGTGAACATTCTAACCAACATTCATCACCGTTTATTCACTCTTGTTGCAAATTTAAGGTGTAATGGACTATTTCTGGGACAATTTCGCGTATTATCTTATAAATACTTGACGATGATTTCTCTGAATTGGTTTTCTTTGTAACTTTTCCTTTTCTTTGGGGTCAAAACTTTAAACAATATTGCATAGCATAGCGCTAGTCGGTGCCATGCTTTGACAGGTCAGATCCGGCGGTCTCCGAATCTCGCACAGTCTTCCTAGAGGTTCAAATTTTTCTGAAGTAATATGATGCTGTCTGATGCATCTATTTTCGCGCAAACCTCATTGCTATTAGCATACTTTCGTAATTGGATGCTGCAACGCGAATTTTGGTACTAGTATAGTAGTATACTAATCACAATAATTCCACTCGCTTGAATCGATTAGGGTCAATCTGACTATTGTTCAGATTCTAAGATAAAGATTTGCCTGTCAAATATTCATTAACTATTTTTACAGAGTATTTGTTATTTTTACTGGCATGAAGCACATTTTTATTATCGAGCTTGCACTCCCACGATTCTTTGCCGATATATGCATATGCATCCTGTGAAGATGTACGTAGTCTTAGTTCTGGGAAACCTGTACATTACATTGTGTAAGCTATACATGTACAAAGTACATACCTACTGCACATCCATTCTACAATCTTAACGTACGCTATATGTACATCCGTTCATTGCGAAGTATTAGTCTCCAACAAACCGTTTTATATTATTGTTACGCAAAATTTTAATTTTCCACTAAACCGGATCGAGTTTTTTGCACAAGTGCAAGAAGCGCGAGCTCTGTGCTAAATTAACTCTGCTAAATCCACCAGGAAATTCAATCCTAGTTTTCAAATGGACTTAAAGATATTATGTATATATAAGACGTCGAAAAGACAGGTACTTATAAAGACAGGTATACTTGAATCGCTAGTTTACTAAGTATTTAAGAGCAAAGAAGACGCGAAGTAAAGTCGTCATCTCTTTTCTATTCCATGTATGCTGAGAAAAAAATACCGTACCAATACCATATTCCATATATGTTGAGAAAAAAATACCATACCCTGGGTAGAGAAAGAAATACCATACCCTATTCATCTCTCCATATACTGACGGTAACGTTAGTTACAAGGCCTAAAGGAACAAAATGAACGGAGATGTTTGAAGTCTTCGGAGTCAAAGGGTTAAAATAATTGTTGAAAATTGGTGGACGTTCGTAGCTATCTTTTCGCAGCCATTGATAAGTTGGTTAATATTTTCGACCGAGATGACATGACGCCAGATGGGCTTGTCATTTGAGCAATTTTACCCCTCGTTGGTTGGGTTCATCCCTCGAGAGGATCATACGAGGGTAGTTTGCGGTACAGTAAATCGCTTGGAACTGTCAACTTTGATCCTCCAATCGACTGCTCAGTTCGGACCAGCACTGCCATGTGAGCTCAATTTGCGAAAACTATATATACGATAATAATAAAAAAATCCCATTAGCCATTTGAAAATCTAAGAACTATTGAAACAATAACGAAATCAATATCAGCCATAAAACTCTAGATTTCATCCCGATCAATAAGGCTGTAAGACCTGCTTCACTGACCGGGAACCATTGAGGCTTAGGTTGTGCATGGATTTAATTAGATGTGTTGGCGCGCGTAATTTGGTTGCGGATTATCAAAGAGTGGAATTCGCTCGTCGAGTTAAGAGGTCTGGTCTGGCGCGCCGGATTACCGTTTATGATTCGTTGAACACTTGTTAAATGGAGTGAGTGGATGAGAGTTGATGCACTTAGGAGTTGGATGAGCGAGGCCAGTATGCGCTTAATGGGTAAACTATCGCTCGATGAATACATATATAGTACGTGCTCCTAATGCCTTTGTTTGTGAGTGAGCAATTATGAGGTTAGTGAGTGGAAAACAAGCTTGTTTTCTGTGCTTTAGCTTTTAGTTGAGTTTGGACAAATAATGAACAAATTTGCAAGCCCACTCGCATTATTGTATTATCAGGGACCAACATGGCCTCTATCATAATACGCGGCTCTCGTTGTCTGATCAATTATTTTAGGATAGTCTTACCCTCATTCCTCCTACCCTCACAACCCTCACAGGATCTCCTCGAGCTTGATTAATTATTATTGGTCGGGGATGGGGGGGAGGTAGCTGGGGGGAGGGATGGGGAGACACGTGCTCCGCAAAAGCGCACAAATTACACGCAAAAGATCGGCAATCGACGACGTGGATTAAGCGAGGGAAGACTCGACGGTAAATACAAAAATGTCGTTTAATAGATAATGGAACTGTGGGAAAATTGTTCTAATAATCACCTCCGTAGGATTGTTACGGCGTTGACAAGCTGATTTTGATTTTTAGCGATAGAAACGTTGGTTAAAAATTGATTTTTTTTCGACAAGGACTCGTGCAAATTGTATTGACGATTTTTAGTGGCCTGACCTCAGCGTAATGAATGCCAGGTTTAATGAGACCTCCATGCCGTCCTTCATTTTATATATATTCCATGGCATTCTTATTCTTTATGAGTACAATTCTGTCGTTCATTTGTTTCTGTTCTAGTGGCGGAATTTCATGTGCAGTATATCGCAGAGCCACAGTTCATTTGTTTCGCTTCCGTTAGTGCGGGGTTTTTGCATCAGTCGCTGGCTAGGTTTTAGAAATCGAGACTACGTATCGCTGCTATTCCATTTTGCTCTATTGTTTACCTGAGCTCGTTATGGTTCCTAGCTTTGTATATTCGTGGGAATGCCGTTCAAATTCTCCAGCCTTTATGGACTTCCGACGCTGCTTTTTGCACCGGCATTTGCGGCACTGCATGTTAGGTTAGCGCTCGCGTGGCCATTTCGCTCTTTCCGTGCTGCATTTAGTGAAGAAATCTGACCCATGCACGCCTCGAGCTCGTGCTGCTCTGTGGTACATGGAGATATTTGGTCCACAGCTATGTGGTCCACACATTCACAGCTATGTGGTCCACACATTCACAGCTATGTGGTCCACACAGCTCTGTGGTACACGCCTTCACAGCTATGTGGTCCACACAGCTCTGTGGTACACACAGCTATGCGGTCCACAGCTATGTTGTCCACACAGCTATGTGGTCCGCACAGCTATGCGGTCCACACAGCTCTGAGTTCCACAGCTCTGTGGTCGACACGTACAGCTTTGGTCTGCATTTGCAACAAGACCAAGGAGGTTGCAGACTAAAAGCTTCCTTGATTTAAATATTTGTAACGTAAATGCATCTGTTATCACGATTTTCATCATGCCTTGAAACTATCATTTTGTTGCCCCTGAATTTTCTTGTTGACGATAATTTGCGCAATATATTACTGCAAAAAAGGACATTCAGATTCAAGAAATATATACAAAGTTATTAAATCAAGAAGCAGCGTTTCTCTGCGCCGATCATTTGACGGAACATAAATCACATTTACGTCAATCTCCGAAGCACTTAGCACCTTTGCCTGATCCCTGGCAAGCCTAGCCTCTTATAGGATCATTTAAGCGGCACTTGAGAGGCATCCTGTAGGACTACATCAAACCAGGCCTCATCAATAAAATATGAAGCCTCTCGCCGCCTCCTAAGTGATGTTTTGACCTGCCAAGCGGCCAGGTCTTGTGTCAAGCATTATTGACGAGTCACTCTGCCTGTCACTACTTGATCCTAATTTAGTGATGGCGAGAACGACTTGCCGCTTATGAGCGCCATTGATCCCATTTTTTTATTGTTGTTGTAAACGCAATCATACGGCAACTGCGCGAATTACGGGCGAATGGGTAAATTGTGGGCGAATTTGTAACTTTTGGTCCAATATGTGAATTTTTAGTGAATAGGTGAATTCTAGTGCAAACGTAAATTCTATAGAATACATCAATTTTTGGTTTAATTGTAAATTGTAGGCGAATACACAAATTTTTTGCGAATACGTGAATTTTGGACAAATGCGTAAATTGCGTTAACAGCTGACGAGCCTGCGAGTGCTGTTTANGCCATCTGAGCCTCCACTGCCCTCACCCGCCATCTGAGCCTCCACTGCCCTCACCCGCCATCTGAGCCTCCACTGCCCTCACCCGCCATCTGAGCCTCCACTGCCCTCACCCGCCATCTGAGCCTCCACTGCCCTCACCCGCCATCTGAGCCTCCACTGCCCTCACCCGCCATCTGAGCCTCCACTGCCCTCACCCGCCATCTGAGCCTCCACTGCCCTCACCCGCCATCTGAGCCTCCACTGCCCTCACCCGCCATCTGAGCCTCCACTGCCCTCACCCGCCATCTGAGCCTCCACTGCCCTCACCCGCCATCTGAGCCTCCACTGCCCTCACCCGCCATCTGAGCCTCCACTGCCCTCACCCGCCATCTGAGCCTCCACTGCCCTCACCCGCCATCTGAGCCTCCACTGCCCTCACCCGCCATCTGAGCCTCCACTGCCCTCACCCGCCATCTGAGCCTCCACTGCCCTCACCCGCCATCTGAGCCTCCACTGCCCTCACCCGCCATCTGAGCCTCCACTGCCCTCACCCGCCATCTGAGCCTCCACTGCCCTCACCCGCCATCTGAGCCTCCACTGCCCTCACCCGCCATCTGAGCCTCCACTGCCCTCACCCGCCATCTGAGCCTCCACTGCCCTCACCCGCCATCTGAGCCTCCACTGCCCTCACCCGCCATCTGAGCCTCCACTGCCCTCACCCGCCATCTGAGCCTCCACTGCCCTCACCCGCCATCTGAGCCTCCACTGCCCTCACCCGCCATCTGAGCCTCCACTGCCCTCACCCGCCCTCTGAGCCTCAACTGCCCTCATTTGCCCTCTGAGCCTCCACTGCCCTCACCCGCCCTCTGAGCCTCCACTGCCCTTACTCACCCTTTGAGCCCTCATTGCCTTACCCGTCCTCTGAGCCCTCACTCCCTCAATCCCCTCACCCGTCCTTCATCCTCTTACCCACCCTCCACCCTCTTACCCACCCTCCACCCTCTTACCCGTCTTCTACCCTCTTATCCATCCTTCACCCTTTTACCCACCTTCACTATCCTCGCTGCCCTCTCTTTACACACTCACACTTACCCATTCTCTACTCTTTATGCCCTCTTTGTCCTCACCCACCCTTACCCACCGCCATCATTCTACTTCACTCCTCCACCCGCCTGCAGCTCATCACAAATCTCTGACTACTCGACTGGCAATCGTTGTAATATCGAGGTGTGCGCATTACTAACAATGTGGATAGCACGGAAAAGTGATTATTTTATTTACCATGCAACTTGAAGATGACATTTTGCATGATAAGTTGGTCAATGAACCTATCGTTTGCTTACCATCACTCATTGATGGCTGAAGCTCTATAACCTCTATTGCTTCTATAATACGGTACTAGGACGGCATGCCACTTATTCCTGCAGCACAGCTTTGGGATAATTCAAAATTTGTGCATCCAAGTAATTTATTGCATATATTTTTTCTCGCTCTTCCATCTCTATTGCACTTCATTTGAACTGATGATTTGTTGTGTATGTCACGCTACCCTCACCTCTATCTACCCTCGCCTCACGCTACCCTCGCCTCTCGCTACCCTCACCTCTCGCTACCCTCACCTCTCGCTACCATCACCTCACGCTACCCTAACCTCACGCTACCCTCACCTCTTGCTACCCTCACCTCTTGCTACCCACATATCGCCCACCCGATATGTTATCCGAGCACCGCAGCAAATTTTGCCCAAAACTCAAGTTCGCGCAAAAGTGTTGGAAGCTTTCAGCGCCGCAAAAATTATCCTGGGAATAAAGTGTGCCGGCAAAACCTGCACCTCACTCTTTGCGCTGAACTTCTTCATCTGCTGCTGCTGCTGTTACTCTTTTCTTTTTGATGCTTTAGATTTTTGTTGCGTCTGAGGTTTACTTTGCTGTTGTGAAAGCGCTTGACTCATGCTCAGTCTTAGTGCGAGGTCACTGCACAGTGCACAGTCATTGCACAGTGCACAGGCACTATACATATCCACTGCACAGCCACAGCACATCTAAAGCAAAGCCACTGCTCTGCTAATTACACATTAGAATGAGAAATTCGAGAATTTTCATGCGTTAAACAAGTTCTGGCTTTATCTGCGCCTCTATCTTCATCGTCCAATATAAATATACTATTCTGCGAAGCATCTCATATTCATGTATACTTCTATGTATTGCAATTTATTTATATAATTCTCGATATGTCAACAGCTGAAGCTGCATCCTAAAAATCTAGCGTAGGTACATCAGGAGCAATTTACCTATTGAGAGTCTGTTCCTGTTATCACTTTCATCGTCTCAATTCGTAATTGTCTTTACGAAAAAATCTCATCGTCTCTACAGTTATATTCCCATCAATTGTCGGACGTTGAAATAACGTTTATTTGACGTTGTTTAACGAAAGTCACTCTTAATCAACGTTTCTTTCAGTGTCATTTGCCTGGAAGGAATTCACGCCGCATATCATTAACATTTCAATTCGTAATTTTTCTTGCAAAAAATGACAGATAAACTGTTATTTAAAAAAATATCAAATTTTTGCCGCTCTGCTTTTAAATGCAGGATTATATACGAAGTCAAAATACGCGCTTTTCGGAATGGCTGAACTTTAAATGTCGTTATATATCTGTAAAATCTGCTCTTAAGTCGTATTTTCATTTAATTTTAATTAATTCAAAGAAAGTTCAGAGATTGAGCGTTAATATCACATCGCCTGTATAGTGGCCCTAGCACTGCATGCAAACCAGAGTTCTGCATCGCTGGTCGTCTTCAGAACTGCGCTGCCACCAGAAAAGTTCTGTCGGACAACGCTGCTGCTTCCACCAATCGCTAACTCGCCGATATTTCTTCGATCCTTTAAAGTTTATGAATCGCTATTCCCTGCGAGTGAAGCCCCTCTACCCCCCTCCTCCTTCTTCTTCTTTTCGGCCTGCAGCGATACATGCACTGGGAGCAGCCGACAAACTTCTCAGACACACGCCTGCAGCTGCTGCTGCTGCTGCTGCTGCTGCTGCTGCACACGCTGCTGCTGCTGCACACGCTCCTGCTGCTGCTGCACACGCTGCTACTGCGGCTGCTGCACACTCTGCTACTGCTCGGTGTGCTGCATACGCTGCTGCTGTTGCTGCTCTGAGTGCTGCATACGCTGCTGCTGCTCTGTGTGCTGCATACGCTGCTGCTGTTGCTGCTCTGTGTGCTTGCATACGCTGCTGCAGCTGCTGCTGCTACAGCTGCTGCACACGCTGCTGCTGCAGCTACAGCTGCACACTCTGCTGCTGCTGCTGCTCTATGTGCTGCTGCTGCTGCTGCTGCTCTATCTGCAGCAAACGCTTCTGCTGCTGCTGCTCTATGTGCTGCTGCTGCTGCTGCTGCTCTATCTGCAGCAAACGCTGCTGCTGCTGCTGCTCTGCGTGCTGCACACGCTGCTGCTCTGTGTGCTTGCACACGCTGCTGCTGCTGCTCTGAGTGCTGCTGCACACGCTGCTGCTGCTGCTGCTCTGTGTGCTGCACACGCTGCTGCTNGAGCGCTCTGCGGATACACTCTAGACTTATTCATTTCAACTGGACGCCGAAGACATCAATGTTAAAGCTCCAACTTATAAACCGAACTTAGATTATCCTAAACTGTAAGCCGAACTATAATCCTAAATAATATTCTATAATCGTTTACGCTGTTCCTCGATATCCTCGGATCCCGCCACAACCGAACCATCCCTCAGGTCATTCTTAATTACTATTCATATAAGAGGTGCACAGAAAAGCAGCCTGTTACAGTTTGGTGCACATGTCGTGGTGGTTGTATTGTGTTGTTCCTGTATTGTGTTGTGCCTGCCTTGTGTTGTGTCTTTGTGTTGTTCCTGTGTTGTGTTGTGTCTGTGTTGTGTCTGTGTTGTGTTGTGCCTGTGTTGTGTTGTGTCTTTGTTGTGCCTGTGATGTGTTGTGCCTGTGATGTGTTGTGCCTGTGTTGTGTTGTGCCTGTGTTGTGTTGTGCCTGTGTTGTGTTGTGTCTGTGTTGTGTTGTGCCTGTGAATCTCTGCTCCAGATGATCTGTTGTGCAATCTCTGCTCCAGATGATCTGTTGTGCCATCTCTGCTCCAGATGATCTGTTGTGCCATCTCTGCTCCTGATGATCTGTTGTGCCATCTCTGCTCCAGATGATCTGTTGTGCAATCTCTGCTCCAGATAATCTGTCGTGCAATCTCTGCTCCAGATGATCTGTTGTGCAATCTCTGTCCCTGATGATCTGTTTTGCAATCTCTGCTCCAGATGATCTGTTGTGCAATCTCTGCCCTTCACAATCTGTTCATTATCTTCCAGTAAAGTCTTCAACTCGTCCCCTCATCTCCTCCCCTCACCACTCCCCTCACGGCTCCCCTCACCCCTCGTGTATCAGACCCTCACTCTAATCAGTCGGTGAGTAAGCTGTCGGCAGCTTTTGATTAGCTATTAATGGTCGGCCGAGGTAGACCTCCCCTCGGTTCCCTTGGTCTCCCCTCTTTCTCCCCTTCCCTCGCATACTGCACGTCTGTCACGTCTTTATTTTCCCCCAACAATTTTCTTTTATTTTTTAATTGTGGATGTCGCTATCTTTTCCTTATGTTCTTCCTTTTGTATTTATCCTTACTACATTTATTCATTTTTTCGACTCCGCTGCCCCGATTTAAATCACGCTCCGCTGTTCCTCTTATGACGCTCTTCATTGTGTTTATTTTTATTTCAATATCTTTTTCACTTTATTCTTAAAATGATAAGATGCTGTAGTATTACGGATTCCCGTATATGTCTTTGCCGCGGACATTTGCTAATGCCGTACCTACGTATTTTTTCTGCAGTTTAGTTGAGTGGTCGCACCTTGATACCTACTCTCTAAGCACCATATAGACCACATCAAGACAGACTCAATCGAAATGTTCGAGTGACACAGAAACTTGAGGTGACTACTGACCAGAGGACATACTTTTAAAACTTGCTATGATAAACGTATTGGCACAAGTACTTATAACAGCATAAGTGCACGTAGCGGCTTATACACATATTGGCCTCTGTACGCGTAGCGCCCTTACACTTCGCGGCTTAAGTACATGAATCGGCCTTAGTACAGGTAGCGGCCGATTTCTCGTCTGTGATTGATATAAATTAGCCTTGAAAAGCAATTAGCTCCTGGCTGACAAAGTTACAAACTCACTAGAATTGCTGTTTTATGCTGGTTGGGTTTGTAAATATTTCCTGACCTACATGAATTTCTCCTCAGCACTTGTCATGCGGGTTTTACTGTACGAGATTTTGTCAAAAAGTGTCTAGTTTTTCCAAAGTTATTTACATTATTTATTAAATGCTATGAGAATAAGTACAGGTGTCTGTCACCTTCACTTTGGATCGTGTCTTGCCCCTGTTGACGATCAAGGCTTTAATCACAGTACGGATTCTTAGTGCATCGTTAGTAATGAAATTGCAGTTTAAATGAAGATCTTGAGTGATCAAGTTCATTTTATCCACATGAAGAAATCGACTTACCAGTGAGTAAGCACAGGTTAGGATGTACATCAGGAGTCGAGTACATTACGAGTACGCTACAGGGATATCGAAACTGTGTCATACCTTGTCAGACCGTCCTGTACTAATTTAATTATAAATATTTTTGTACTGAAACTAATTTAATTTACCTTATCACACAGTATGTGGGAATTTTGTAAAAAAATTCGAGTATTATCTCAGGCGTAGTTTATTTATTTAAATTCAAGGTTTGTTCCGACACGGATTAGCGACAGAGCTTGTGTCAGGGACTGCACAAGATCGGCGACTTCACCCAAGCTGCGACGACAATGAGGAGAGCAATGTCGATTATACGACAATAAGGAAAATAAATTCGAACGTTAAATGTATAAAAACGTAAGTAACAGAAACAATATTAAAAAGTAAACTTGTTGCATCATTAGCTTATATAGCTGCACCAGCAAAACAGCAACAATATGAGGATTGTCACAGAAAAAAACAGCAAACACAAGACGAGTTTAGGTAACCTGACACCTGCGACGAGGTGTAAAGTTTGTCACCTGCTACAAGGAATCCCTACAATGACACGACGTATCCCTGCTTTGACGGCCTGAGCTGCGCTCAGCACCCGCGTCTCCGACGCTGCAGATTTGTCCTCGGCTTAAACGCGCAGGTTGCGTTAGCCCTGTTAGACGGTCGCGTTAAATGAGCGTAGCTTAAAGGCAAGGCAGTCCACCCGCCCCTAGGTACTTAGTTAGACGGGTCGCGCTAAATGCACGTAAAATAAAGGCAAGGCAGTCCACCCGCCCCTAGGTACTTAGTTAGACAATGTCGCATTAAAGGCACCTAGCATAGAGGCAAGGCAGTCCACCCGCCCCTAGGTACTTAGTTGGACGGGTCGCGCTAAATGCACGTAGCATAAAGGCATGGCAGTCCATCCGCCCCTAGGTATCCTAGTTAGACGGCGTCGCATTAAAGGCACCTAGTCTTAATGCACGGCAGTCCACCCGCCCCTATATAGATGCTTAGTTAACCGGTGTCACATTTAAGGCACCTATAGCGTAAATGAACAGGTTGTCCACCCGCCCCTCGGTGCCTAGTTAAACGGCGTCACATTAAAGGCACCTAGCGTAAATGAACAGCTAGGTCGTCCACTTGCCCCTCTGTGCCTAGTTGACGATGAATCTTCGTCCGTTTCTGTTATACTCGCAATTTAAGTCACTAATAATTTGTATTACTTTAAAACCTTTGCAAAAATTTTCCTCTCCTTACTTACCTACTATTCCCTACAACTTAATTAGTTGTGTTCGGAAAGAGAGATTATATCAGATGGCAAGGCTGTCTCAAACCGTTCACTGTCTCCATCCTGTTTTTTTCTAATTTTCCGTTTTGCGTTTTAGTGAGAATTGAATACTACTATCAAACAAATTTAGGTGTATAATCACATCATACCAGCAGACATTGCTGTACAATAACTTGTTTAACGTTGTATATTCGAATACATTCCAATATGGTGCGTAAGAATAGGTTCTGAAATCAACAGTCTTTTGCTAAAACACAATCGCGATCACATAAAACTCATTTTAAGTTTTGCAATCAACCGTTCGTAAAGACCTGCTAATTTTCATTGACTCGTATGAAAAAATTTTGTGCCAAAAGAGGGTAAACAAACAATACGGACCAAATACCGTGGACTTGAAAACAAACGTGTTTCTCTCCGGAAAAATAACAAGCCTAGTTTTCTGTCAAAATTCAATTAACTCTTCAAATGTTATCATGGTGACCAATTTAATTGTTCATCCTCCACCTCCAATACTATTCACATCACCACTGCCTGCCATCATTATCACCTAATAATTTAATAACTTTTCCGAGTCTTGATTACACCGGTGAGAGAGCGAGTGTTTGGCGGGATATACGAAGAATGGGGCTATTTGTAAAATAAAAATGATGTGCCATAAAATAAGCACGGAATAAATTTAAGGATAGAATATAGCCGTATAATATCTCACTCTATTCGTTCTTCTATCTATTTTTGTCTCCGACGATTCCGTGGAGATGATGGGATGACTAATTTGCTTTAAATTAGTTCAGCGAGTAGACTGCATTACAGCATTAGAGTTCCTCGATAGTGGTACAGAACTTGAGATATACAAGAAACTTGTTTAATTCCTGGGCAAGGGTTACAGTTCAAGGGTTACCAGGGGTTACAGTTCAGAGTACAAGTAAGTAAGTTGTGGATTCGATCCTAGCTGCCTGCTACAGTCCTGGGAAAATCGACAAGTTGCATAAGCAAAGTTAGAGCAGTGAGTAGTGTGTTCGAGATCTCAACAAGATGTGAAAATTCTTCGGTGTATAGTGTCGGCGACAGGTCTAACGGCACATTGAACGCTGACACCGCTATACTGTACCGCTATACTGTACCGCTATACTATACTGCTATACCATACCGCTATAATATATACTTCTATTGTATACCGCTATACTGTGCCGCTTTACTATACCGCTATATTATACTAATTAGCCCTGAGAACATCGGTGCAACTTAGCTTAGGAGGATCTGTGGCATATGAGCCGCGTCCAGAGATGATTAAGATTCGAAGTATTAACATACGAGCTGACACTAGTACATTCATGGACATCACGGGCATGACAATGTGTTAACACGTGATACTGACCTGCCGTCTGATGACCTGCCAGTTAATTTGCCATTCAAGCAGACTAATGACATAAGAACTTTTAAGAACCCAGGACGATGTCTGTTAAGTACCGTACGTGGGTGGTGGGGAGGGGTACGACAGTATGGGGGGGGGACTAAGCAAGACTTAGAGATGCGCTGCTAATCTGTTTAGTCGCTGCTTCTTAAGCCCGGCGCTAATTAGCGAGCTGCTTGTGGTGTGTGCGCTGAAGTGGCTGAAGCCTTACAGCTCAGCTCCTGCCAAATGACGAAGCCTTAATGAGCTGCTGCCGCTACCGCTGCTCTGCACTTGTTACAACTGCTTCATGGCTGCTGCTGCTGTGCACTTGTTACAACTGCTTCATGGCTGCTGCTGCTGCTGTGCACTTGTTACAACCGCTTCATGGCTGCTGCTGCTGCTGTGCACTTGCTACAAC
>NW_025946530.1:111007-117281 GCF_000764305.2 Hyalella azteca
TGGTGATGGTGATGGAAGTGATGATGGTGCCACTGCTGCTGGTGATGGTGATGGAAGTGATGATGGTGCCACTGCTGCTGGTGATGGTGATGGAAGTGATGATGGTGCCACTGCTGCTGGTGATGGTGATGGAAGTGATGATGGTGCCACTGCTGATGGTGATGGTGATGGAAGTGATGATTGTGCCACTGCTGCTGGTGATGGTGATGGTGATGGAAGTGATGATGAGCTGGAGCCACGTCTCACTCTCCCCCCGGTTAAGCTGGACTCGCGTAACTCTCCCCCCTTAGGGAATGCTGGAACCGCCTTGCTCCCCTCCCTCCAGGTGAGCTGGACCGGCGTCCCCTCCCCCCAGGTGAGCTGGACCGGCGTCCCACTCCCAGGTTAACTGGACAGGCTGAAGATCATGTGTCGCATTAGCCAGCGCTGCTGTGCGGTATCCGCGTCTGTGTAGTCTCCTGTGTACTTCATGTATAGCTCCTTCGTCATTGTATGATGTCACAGGCTTGTGTAGTCGTGTACAATACTGCTTCTTTACACCAGGCACACGAGCCGTTGTCACAACAAAATTTTCTTCAAACGCTGTAAGACCAGAAAAAGCGAGATCAGCAGTATCTGAATGTAAACACGAGCCTACAAAATTCCAGTAACCGCAGAAATTACTAGCAAAACTACTACTAGCACCAATCACCGACAGCAGCAATAAAAGTAGTAGAGGAAGTAGTAGAATAATTATAGATAGTAGTAGTAGTAGTATTAGTAGTAGGAAAAGATATGCAGTAAGAGCATAATTATCGCCAGTAACAGCAGCGCTGACAGCAGCAATAAATGTGTTGTGCCTGTGTTGTGTTGTGCCTGTGTTGTGTTGTGTCTGTGTTGTGTTGTGCCTGTGATGTGTTGTGCCTGTGATGTGTTGTTCCTGTGTTGTGTTGTGTCTGTGTTGTGTTGTGTCTGTGTTGTGTTGTGCCTGTGTTGTGTTGTGTCTTTGTGTTGTGCCTGTGATGTGTTGTGCCTGTGATGTGTTGTGCCTGTGTTGTGTTGTTGCTGTGTTGTGTCTTTGATGTGTTGTGCCTGTGATGTGTTGTGCCTGTGTTGTGTTGTTGCTGTGTTGGTGTATTGACCTGAATGCTCCTTAATACTGAATAGTTAAACCAAGTGAAATAGTTTAAGTTTTATTTCATGTGGTGCTGTGGATGGGGGGAAGGACAGGGGTTGGGGGAAGAGGAAGGGGTGAGAGATGATGAGTGAAGACGCTGATAAGGCCCCAACAAGGAAGAGGAATAAGGGGAAGGGGTTGGGAGGCTGTGCAATTAGCGACCAAAGCGACACTCGATTGCAGGCAACATGAGAGGTTTCCTTCCCCATGCCGCGAGGAGGGGGGAGGGGGGTCCTGGGGAGGAGAGGTGCAGGAGGAAGGGAATGGAGAGGGGAAGAGGGCGCGTATACGTGGACTGACCTGAATAATATTTTAAAATATTCCTGCCAGTTTGAATAACTTTAAATTAGTGGCAATAAACGATTAATTAATAATTATAATTTATCATTAATCAACAGTAAAATGATTGATAATGTTAATGAGAAGCATGGCCCACAGATGGCTGATAGTGAGGCTGATGGTGTGATTAAATATCAATGGCAAATATAATAAGATGTATGATTATAACAAGCCATGGATATGAAAAACTATAAAATAACGAAAGTACGGTAAAAAATTTAATTGTTGTAATAAATATAAGTACTGAAATATTACTACCACTATTTTTAGAACATAACTATTATAAAATTAAAACTATCATTGTAACTGGCGACTTGTATTGCTGTATGTGACAGTAGTTGCTGTATGTGAGGGTAGTTAAGTAATAATATCACTCGTTTGCTTGAATCGCAAATTCACTAAAAACTTAATAGCAAAGAAAACTCCACAAAAATTCATAGTATCTTTAAAGAAAACGTTTCGGAGTCCAGCTCCATCGTCAGTTCGAAAATTCTAACAGAGGACATACTTTTAAAACTTGCTATGATAAACGTATTGGCACAAGTACATATAAGGGCATAATTGCACGTAGCGGCCTATACACGTGTTGGCATAAGTACGCGTAGTGTCCTTGGTACACTTTGCGGCTTAAGCACCTGAAGCGGCCTAAATACAGGGCATGCCAATATAAAAATGTTTAAATATATATTTTTTAGACCGATATAAATTAGGTTTGAAAAACAATTAGCTACTAGAATAGAATAGAATAGAAGTGTCGGCACTGAAGAAATAGGCCCATGGCCTGTTGCCGATTCTCGAACTTTTCGTGACTTGACTCACAAGGGATCCGGCCTTTGGAACCCGATCTTTCCATAGCTGACGATTGATTGAGATAGCTGCTGGACTTATTGCCTGGTCCGTAATTTGCTAGGTATTTTAAGACTTGGTTGCTTTCATTTCGAGCAATACTTTTTTCGAGGCGGGTCCACTGACATACAAACCCGCTACAATTTTTGACAGTACGGTCCCAGGACTGAGGGAGCTCTGCTGTTGTATGCTGATTGGGTTTGTAAATATTTCCTCACCTACATAAATTTTTCCTCAGCACTTGTCATGCGGGGTTTTACTGGAAAAGATTTTGTCAAAAAAGTCTCTAGCTTTTCTGAGTTTATTTAAATTATTTATTTCATACCTACTTTGAGATACAGTACAGGCGTCTGCCACTACTTGGATCGTGTCACGCCCCTTTTGACGATCAATGCCTTTGTCATAGTGCGGATTCATAGTGCATCGTTAGTAATTATAATTAAATTGTAGTTTAAGTGAAGATGTTGGGTGATCAAGTTCATTTTTTCCGCATAAAGCAATCGACTTACCAGTGAATGAGCACAAGTTAGGATGAACATCAGGAGTCGAGTATATTACAAGTACGCGACAAAGCGATCAAAACTGTGTCCCACCAAATCAGACTGTCCTTTACTAATTTAATGATCAATATTTCTGTACTGAAGCCAATTTTATTTACATAATCAGACTGTATTTGGAGTTTTGTAACTATAATTCGAGTATTTTCTTAGGCATAGTTTATTTATTTAAAGTCAAGGTTTGTTCCGACACGGATTAGCGACAGAGCTTGTGTCAGGGACTGCACAAGACCGGCGACTTCACCCAAGCTGCGACGACAATGAGGAGAGCAATGTCGATTATACGACAATAAGGAAAATAAATTCGAACGTTAAATGTATAAAAACGTAAGTAACAGAAACAATATTAAAAAGTAAACTTGTTGCATCATTAGCTTATATAGCTGCACCAGCAAAACAGCAACAATATGAGGATTGTCACAGAACAAAAACAGCAAACACAAGACGAGTTTAGGTAACCTGACACCTGCGACGAGGTGTAAAGTTTGTCACCTGCTACAAGGAATCCCTACAATGACACGACGTATCCCTGCTTTGACGGCCTGAGCCGCGCTCAGCACCCGCGTCTCCGACNTAGGAAGATTGGGGCTTAAGTAAAATAAAAATGATGTGCCATAAAATAAGCACGGAATAAATTTAAGGATAGAATATTGCCGTATAATGTCTCGCTCTATTTGTTTTTCTTTCTGTTTTTGTCTCCGACGATTCCGTGTAGATGATGGAATGACTAATTTGCTTTAAATTAGTTCAGTGAGTAGACTGCATTACAGCATTAGAGTTCCTGGATGCTGGTACAGAACTTGAGATATACAAGAAACTTGTTTAATTCCTGGGCAAGGGTTACAGTTCAAGGGTTACCAGGGGTTACAGTTCAGAGTACAAGTAAGTAAGTTGTGGATTCGATCCTAGCTGCCTGCTACAGTCCTGGGAAAATCGACAAGTTGCATAAGCAAAGTTAGAGCAGTGAGTTGTGTGTTCGAGATCTCAACAAGATGTGAAAATTCTTCGGTGTATAGAGTCGGCGACAGGTCTAACGGCACATTGAACGCTGACACCGCCATACTGTACCGCCATACTGTACCGCTATACGTACTGCTATACCATACCGCTATACTATATACTTCTATTGTATACCGATATACTGTGCCGCTATACTATACTGCTATACCATACCGCTATACTATATACTTCTATTGTATACCGATATACTGTGCCGCTATACTATACTGCTATACCATACCGCTATACCATAGTAATTAGCCCTGAGAACATCGATGCAACTTAGCTTAGGAGGATCTGTGGCATACGAGCCGCGTCCAGAGAAAATTAAGATTCGAAGTATTTAACATACGAGCTGACACTTGTACATTCATGGACATAACGGGCAGTGGGTGTGGTGAGTGGGTTGTGTGGTGGGTTGTGTGGTGAGTGGGTGGTGTGGTGGGTGGGTTGTGTGGTGGGTGTGGTGAGTGGGTTGTGTGATGGGTGTGGTAAGTGGGTTGTGTTATGGGTGTGGTGAGTGGGTTGTGTTGTGGGTGTGGTGAGTGGGTTGTGTGGTGGGTGTGATGAGTGGGTTGTGTGGTGGGTGTGGTGGAAGACGCTAAGCAAATAGATGGGTATAGTGACTATTTATTTTCATCCTTCTACGACATTATTTTTCCTTGCCTTCGGTCGCTTGAATTTTTTAAAGACCGTAATGACCAATTTTCGAATGTTTACGAATGACGAATATGAGAAATGCACCTGAATGTGTAATTGCTATTATTTCACCTCATTCATTTCTTGTGAACTGAATCAATTTTATCTGATGAATGTAGTTGTTTGTGGGTGAAAACTATTACTACTTTGTCGTTGTGGACCAATAATAAGCGATATTTCAGTTGTATCGAAGTTGCCATTATCCTGTATTAACCATAAGGATCGCTGCTGGTGGTTTGTTGTTCAATTTTTAGTCTTTTATTGAAAGGAAATCTTGACAAAGATTGGCGTCACTGGCACCTTGGCGACAGAAATATCACCGTGTTCTGCCTATGGTGGAAAAGTGAAGCTTTGTCCAAATAGTGAGTCACTTTTTGCTTAAGCGTGGGTCATTCAGACTCACTCTGGTCTGGATTAGGGATTTACTTGCAGTGTTACTGGCAGAAAGTTCGTCACTATTCGGACTATAAGATCCATTCAGTTTATTGAAAGCGCCTTGCAGCTCATTAAGACGTACATTCCTCATCTCAATTTATAATTTTCGGAATTACCAATTCAACTTGGTTCTAAATTTTATATTACTTAATTTTTAATTAGTTAATTAGGTAAAAATTAAATGAGTGCATTAATTAATAACATTAATTCTGAAATAATAATGCTTGCAATTCCTGGAGCCGTGTTGTTGCCGTGAGCTGCCGCCGTGCGTCGTCGCTCGTGTCTTTGAGCGGCCGTCACGGCGCGGCTTCTGTTTAAGAGCTCACGTCTGCAAAAGTGCACATCGCTTTAGACAACTATTAGCGAGATTACCTGCTATTGTGACGCTCCCGCCACCCACCACCCGCCACCCACCACTACCCACCATCTCCACCAGCTCATAGCACCACAACCTCTGCCACCAGCTCATAACCACCACAACCTCTGCCACCAGCTCATAGCCACCACAACCTCTGCCACCAGCTCATAGACCGCCGCGGCCACCACCATCGCCCACACAGGCATCAGGCCTGGGTGGTTGAAGCATGAGGAGTGAGGCATGTGTGAGACAGATCTGAGCCGTGTGTGGGGCAGATCTGAGGCATGTGTGAGGCTGATCTGAGGCATGTGTGAGGCAGATCTGAGGCGTGTGTGAGGCAAAGCAGGCTGCTGATAAGGCGGTAATGAGCGGCGCTTTTATGAGCCTCAGCGGCGACTGGCGGCGCTGAGACTCTGGGCTGGCTGAGTCGCTGTGTCAGAGACTCTGTGCTGGCAGAGTCACTGTGTCAGAGACTCTGGGCTGGCAGAGTCACTATGTCAGAGACTCTGGGCTGGCAGAGTCGCTGTGTCAGAGACTCTGGGCTGGCAGAGTTGCAGTGCCTGAGAGTCTGGGGGAGAACGTAGTTGCCTGTGAGACAGTGTGAGGCATGAGGACAGTGTGAGGCATGAGGACAGTGTGAGGCATGAGGACAGTGTGAGGCATGAAGACAGTGTGAGGTATGAGGACAGTGTGAGGTATGAGGACAGTGTGAGGCATGAGGACAGTGTGAGGCATGATGACAGTGTGAGGCATGAGGACAGTGTGAGGCATGATGACAGTGTGAGGCATGAGGACAGTGTGAGGCATGAGGACAGTGTGAGGCATGAGGACAGTGTGAGGCATGAGGACAGTGTGAGGCATGAGGACAGTGTGAGGCATGAGGAC
>NW_025946530.1:117546-146797 GCF_000764305.2 Hyalella azteca
ATGTTACCGTGTGTCTCTAGCGGGTGAGACAAACTCGTTGTCTGCTTATGAATTTAGAGGTAACTATCTAAGTGAAAGGATAATGAAACACTTTCTCTATAAAATTAATTAAGGGATCTTGTACAAAATCTATCAAAACACGAAACTCAAGTGCAAAACAAACTCTATGGATATTAAGGACTAATAAAGTAATGTGTGGATTGCGAATGTGTAGTGGATTATAAAAGTGTACTAAAAATTAGGCTTTAGAGCATGGGCTGTCTCTTATACACATCTAGATGTGTATAAGAGACAGGCTGTAGCCTGCTTCACGGCGCAGCGCCCAGCGGCTGACGTGGCTGTTGTCTGTTCTTCGGCGCAGCGCCCAGGCGGCTGACGTGGCTGTTGCCTGCTTCACGGCGCAGCGCCCAGCGGCTGACGTGGCTGTTGTCTGTTCTTCGGCGCAGCGCCCAGGCGGCTGACGTGGCCGTTGCCTGCTCTTCGGCGCAGCGCCCAGGTGGCTGACGTGGCTGTTGCCTGTTCTTCGGCGCAGCGACCAGGCGGCTGACGTGGCTGTTGCCTGTTCTTCGGCGCAGCGCCCAGGCGGCTGACGTGGCTGTTGCCTGCTCTTCGGCGCAGCGCCCAGGCGGCCGCCGTGGCCGTTGCCTGTTCTTCGGCGCCTTGCCCCGGCGGCTGACGTGGCTGTTGCCTGTTCTTCGGCTCAGCGCCCAGGTGGCTGACGTAGCTATTCCCTGCTCCTCAGAGCAGCGCCCAGGCGGCTGACGTGGCTTTCCGAGAGTAGTTTGTGGATACAAATCCTCATGCGTTTACCAGAAGACCGAATTAGCTACGAGTCCACTGTGTTACCGAGGGCTTGCCTCAGACACCGAGGCGACAGCTAGTACAGCATATGTGTCACGAGGACGAGAACCCGGTGAACGGAAGTCATAATTCTATAATTCTATAAAAGGGCTGGGAACCTTTGTAAGGCCCCCAGTAACTAACTAGCACGCCGCCATGAAACATTCGTTAGAATTACTTCGACCTAACGGTTGACGTCTTAGCCTATACCTGTATTGTATCTCTCATGTATGCATAACTGACCCCATATCAAGATACTTACTCATTTACTAATCCCTCACGCCCTTATTTTACGGAACCATGTCGTCGGATAGAAATATATAATCAGTCAGGTTGCACTTAATATCTCCGCCTGACATGGCCGTTGCCTGCTCCTCGGCGCAGCGCCCAGGCGCCTGACGTGGCTGTTGCCTGCTCCACGGCGCAGCGCCCAGCGGCTGACGTGGCTGTTGCCTGCTCCACGGCGCAGCGCCCAGCGGCTGACGTGGCTGTTGTCTGCTCCACGGCGCAGCGCCCAGCGGCTGACGTGGCTGTTGCCTGCTTCACGGCGCAGCGCCCAGGCGCCTGACGTGGCTGTTGCCTGCTTTACGGCGCAGCGGCTGACGTGGCTGTTGCCTGCTTCACGGCGCAGCGCCCAGCGGCTGACGTGGCTGTTACCTGCTTCACGGCGCAGCGCCCAGCGGCTGACGTGGCTGTTGCCTGCTTCACGGCGCAGCGCCCAGCGGCTGACGTGACTGTTGCCTGCTTCACGGCGCAGCGCCCAGCGGCTGACGTGGCTGTTGCCTGCTTCACGGCGCAGCGCCCAGCGGCTGACGTGACTGTTGCCTGCTTCACGGCGCAGCGCCCAGCGGCTGACGTGGCTGTTGCCTGCTTCACGGCGCAGCGCCCAGGCGGCTGACGTGGCCGTTGCCTGCTTCACGGCGCAGCGCCTAGGCGCAACTCGATGAATTCTCGATTCTCGCAACTCGTCGATCGACGTATGAATTTTTACGCGCGTTTTTCTTTTTATATGTGATCCTTCTCGCTGATTTGTTAGCATTATCTTCAGTTTGGTGTCCTTTCACATCTCCATGCGTTAGATTTACGTTCTTTGTGCTAGTGCTTCCTCGTTTTGAGCGAGTTTTACATTTTTTATCAAGATTCATATGTTTCATATAAAATAATTTCTACATGTGTTCCTCACGTCAACTTATACATGTTTAACCGCTACAAGCAGTTGAGGGGTCTGCACTTGTAAATCTGTATTGTGTGTGCATTTGAATATCTGTATTGTTTGTGCATTTGTAAGTCTGTATTAAATTTCTTGCAGATATACATGCTGCTACTCTCGTTTACCAGCTATAAGTATTGTAAATGTGAATCGCAGCAGCACTCTTATCTCTGCCTATTGCTGCTAAGTGCATCGGATACTTAATAGCTGCAAAATGCAGCAGCATTCATAGATCTGCTTACAGCTGCGTTAAGTGAGGCTTTTAGCTGCAATCGAAATTTTTGCGTTCGATCGCAGCGCTTACGCAAGCGGTAGGCCTAGTAAACTTTGCTGCTGTAAGTGCCGCTGCAAAAGAAATTTGAATTAAGCAGCAGCAGCTCTCAACAGATGTCATTACAGCGGCATCGCTTGTATGTTTAGCAGCTGTTTATCGTTCGTACAGTCTACTTAAGTAGGTTGGTTTTCCTACACCAAATTTTTGCGTTCGATCGCAGCGCTTACGCAAGCGGTAGGCCTAGTAAACTTTGCTGCTGTAAGTGCCGCTGTAAAAGAAATTGGATTTAAGCAGCAGCAGCTCTCAACAGCTGTCATTACAGCGGCATCGCTTGGATGTTTAGCAGCTGTTTATCGTTCGTACACAGATCTGGTTGCCACCAACATTTCTGGTTGCCACTAACATTTCTGGTTGTCACCAACATTTCTGGTTGTCACCAACATTTCTGGCTGCCACCAACATTTCTGGTTGCCACCAACATTTCTGGTTGCAAATTTTACATTAATACTTTCTTCCATGCATGGCCTGAGTTGAGGTGGCAAAGAGAAAGTTGGGTGGAACTTTTTTTTTTTGGTATTTTGGTAGTAGCGGTGAGTTGGTAAGCTAAAGATAGTGGGATCGAGATGGTGCTAAACAGGTTTTGAGGCGGGGTTGCGGTGTGGTTGCGGTGGGGTTGAAGTTGGGTTGAGGCTCACCTGTCTAACCTGTCTCTAATTTGCTTACCTGGCTGAGGCCAATTAGAGGCGAGGAGGCTCAAATTACAACCACAATAGCGCCACGGTGGGTGCTTCCCTCACAGCTTACCCTCTTACCCTCACAGCTTACCCTCTTACCCTCACAGCTTACCCTCTTACCCTCACAGCTTACCCTCTTACCCTCTCATCTCCCTCTTACTTAACAGCTTACCATATTACCTTCACAGCCTACTCTCTTACCTTCACAGCCTATATATACTCTCTTACCTTCACAGTCTACCCTCTTACCATCTCCTTTCCCTCTTACCCTAACAGCTTACCTTCTTACCCTTACCTGTAGAACACGTATTTCGAGGGCAATTTATTAAATTACATGAGTTATCAATTTCATTGAAAGTTGAAGTGAAGGTTTTAAGGAATTTATGAATGTTGTTCAAAACACGAGCGTGGTTAACATCGAACGTTGACGAGCTTATCGCAAGAATTCCACCAGTCAAAGAATTCAGCGTCAGTGCGAGGTTATGCAGAAGTGTGCAAAGTTGCTGTGTATATAAGGAGCGTGAGTTAATGGCAAGGAAATTCTTGGTTCTAGGTGACGAGTTTTGGCTTCATTTGAGGCAGCTATCAGTTCAGCTATCTAATTCAGAAACACGTAAAACCAATACGATTGAAATTTTCGCCATCCGATGTTGACTCGATTCTCGAGTTTGGTTGTGAGCCAACTTCGTTTGGGAGCAGTTATCGGTTAATTAACTATTTCAAAAACGGTAAATGCCACATAGCTGATATTTTCACCATTAATGTCATATTGTAGAAAAATCTAATTTTTTCATTACTTGGACTTCCAATTTCATTTGATGCACTTATCGTAGCGTGGGTTTAGTCGTTCCTGAATAGCCTCATTCAGAAGCGACCAAACCTACATATTTACCATTTATCATCACGACGCAGTTGTAAAATTTACTTGTTTCGTGTGTTAAGTGAAGGTCCGATTCCATTTAAGGGTGTTGTTGGTCATTTGCCAGAATCAATACCGGTTAAACCCACGTAAATCTAAATTTAGAATAATCACTGCGAAGTTTTGAAAACAGCTCATTCCTTGAGTTTTTTTTTTAGTTTTTACTTAATTTGGGGCAGCTGGCGGTTAATCGTCTCTACCCTCAGAACATACCCTCTTACCCAACAGTTTACCTTCTCACCTCTTGCCTTACCTGACGTCTCTCCATACTAAGGCAAGAGTGCAAGGAACGAATGAGCCTTCTAACAGGAGTGACCAGCAAGCAACACATCTTCCATGCCCGAAAAGTAATCATCTTCAGGGAAAGTTTGTTGCAATACGAGACAGAAGGTCATCTCAGCTGGTAAAATCCTTTGCCTAATGTTAAAATTAATTTTCATTTTATGAGAAATTTTTTCCCATCGTAGTGTGGCAGCTTAAGCGACTTTAGCGTCGTTCACAGCAGTCTTTGGTAGTTGCAATGAGCGTCGAGCTATAGTGACACAAGCGTTATGCCTTCATCATCACGCCGTGCGATGTGATGATTGTAATATGATGATAGATGATGACAATACCGTGACTCTACCTATATACGATAACAATATCGTGACCCCACCTATATAAGATGACAATACGGTGACTCTACCTATATACGATAACAATACCGTGACTCAACCTATATACGATATCAATACCGTGACCCCACCTACAGTGGGGGGAAATAAATTTTCGTACACTTGAAAAATCGTATTTTAATGTATGTAAGTACACAAACTTAACAGGAAAAGTNCCCTCCCAACAACTTCTTGCTCCCTTCCCATGACAACTCCCCTTCCCCTGTCGACTCCCCTTCCCCATCAGCCTCCCTTATACCTTCCCCCTGACAATTCTCCTCCACCCATCATCTCCCTGATACCTTCCCCTGACAATTCCCTCTCCAACTCCTCAATCCTGCCTGATAACCCCCTCCTCCCCGGACAACTGTCCCCACTTTCTTTGATGCTCCTCCAGCCGCCGCCAATCACAAGTTGTGCGGCCGCAGCAGCGGCAGTTTTTTACATCAAGTCTTGCATTCTATAGCGGCAGCGGCTTGCTTCTAATTGCCGCTACTTTGTCACAAGCGGGCCTAGCCAATTAAACTTTCAACTGGACTAAGTGCTTCTCCAACTGCCGAGACTTCGATATGAAGTCTCAGCGAGACTTAGTCGCCGACTTTCGTTTGTTTGCGACTCACGACACGACTTTTCAGAGAGTCTATGTGCCGTGATATCTCACAGGCATAGGCCTTCTACTTCAGTACGGATAGACTTGAATGCTGGATTTACACTAAGAGGAATGAGCGGATCGTTGTCCAAATACGTAGTAATGAATTTTTTGCCTTTGTGTGTGTGTCATCTGATCCAGTTTGATTCGGTAAATATGCGAATCAAAATGCTACGTTTAGTAAGTGCATCAATGTTTGGACACTATAACTCGTTTGTCTGAGTGTAAGGTTGTTATGCGTTCCTTGACATGCAGTAAAACATTCTGGGTACCAGCTTAGATCTACAATTTTGATGTCTCGACGATTCTCTGCAAGGGTATAAAGCTCGCATAATCCCATGACCCCAAGCAATTACACATTTTAAAGTTTTGTTCGACAAAAATGTACTCTAATTTGCTTGCAATTTTTGTTTCAGTTCTTACCGTATTGTGAAAAAATGAATCTTTGAGAGCGCATTCCATCGGCCGTTGCTGTTTCAAGTTATTAAAGTTCAATGTTCGAGTTCTACAGTAATTGTAATGAGTTGTAGGGCCGCTTCTGCTCGACGGTCGGCATTGACGAACAAAAAAGACGATTTTTACAGACAGGGAAGTTGTGACGCCAATCTGCTGCGCGCAGCTGTGACCTCTGGTGGTGGGTGGTGGTGGTGGTGGTAGTATAGGTGGTGGGGGTTAGTAGATAGTGGTTGGGTTAGTAGATGAAGGTTGGGAGTGGTTGAAGTGAAATAAGTTCAGAATGAGAATAACAAATTCGTACGTGGTGAAACGTACGAATTACGTACGAACGTACGAAACGTACGAACAAAACGTACGTGGTGATTAGAGAACTTCGTTCTCTAATCACTACGTCGATCTCCATCAATTTACATCACCACACCACCTTCACTTCATCGCACCACCCTCTTATCACTCCAGAAGCCCGCTATTATGCAGTGGCGCAGCACTCTCACCTCACTATGCCACTTTCATATTACCAAAAGACCTTTACATAACTACGCCACCCTCATATCAATTTAAGATCCCCCTTCCTCATGTAGCTCGTACCCGACTTCTATTAAGGCCTCTACTCAGGTCATGCTGATACACCACCTTCGACGCCTATCATTCGCCATTCACCCGCTACTGTACACCAACAAATGAACTGAGTTTTCATGGGCTCGAATCCATAGCCAGCTCCTCTTAGCTCGATGCCGCTACTCACCACTTTTAGCTGTACGTAACATGAGATGCTCGCCGCTCTCGTTTATCGACCGTCGCGCTTCTAATTAACAGAAAAAAGAGGAGCAGTGAAGCGTCGCAGCTGTAAAAAGAGGAGTGGTAAAGAGACGGATCCGTAAGAGAGGAGCAGTGAAATAATGCAGCTGTAAAAGAGGAGCAGTGAAGCGACGCAGCTGCAAAAGAAGAGCAGTGAAGCGACGCAGCTGTAAAAGAGGAGCAGTGAAGCGACGCAGCTGTAAAAGAGGAGCAGTAAAGCGACGCAGCTGTAAAAGAGGAGCAGTAAAGCGACGCAGCTGTAAAAGAGGAGCAGTGAAGCGACGCAGCTGTAAAAGAGGAGCAGTGAAGCGACGCAGCTGTAAAAGAGGAGCAGTAAAGCGACGCAGCTGTAAAAGAGGAGCAGTAAAGCGACGCAGCTGTAAAAGAGGAGCAGTGAAGNCTGTACAAGAGGAGCTGTGAAGCAATGCAGCTGTACAAGAGGAGCAGTGACGCAATGCAGCTGTACAAGAGGAGCATTTTGATGTGCTGTTGCAGCGCAGTTTTTACTCAATCTCTGATTTCCAATTTTTTTTTTTTTTTGCTCTTCTCCATCGCATACAAGTCATGCAGAAAAGTACAATTCCATTCATATCTTTCCCCATCTCCCCGCACATCTTGCATTTCCCCATCACTTCTGTCTTCCTTCATCCTGTGCAATTTTAATGCTTCGCTATGAACTCAAAATTCTGATCTTGATCTCCATCCTCCTCCCCTCTTCACCGCTCTATTCTTCCTTCTCTTCCCCATCCTCCTCCCCTCTTCACCGCTCTATTCTTCCTTCTCTTCCCCATCCTCCTCCCCTCTTCACCGCTCTATTCTTCCTCGTCTTCCCCATCCTCCTCCCCTCTTCACCGCTCTATTCTTCCTCGTCTTCCCCATCCTCCTCCCCTCTTCACCGCTCTATTCTTCCTCGTCTTCCCCATCCTCCTCCCCTCTTCACCGCTCTATTCTTNCATGCCAGCAGCCAATATTGGCGTCTACATACGCCACTTCGCTGCGTCATGCCAATATTGGTGCCCATTCGCTCCACTCTGCTGTGCCATTACAATATTGGCGACAATTGGCCGTGCCAATATCGGCGTCATACAAAGATACATCTTACTTGCATTATAAGTTTATGAAATACAGTTCCGTGTTTTTTGTCGTTTGAATGCATCCAAAGATATTCCAACAATATTTTCTGTCGGGTTCATCATAATATTTATGATAATATTAACACGTCTCTATATATGAAGGGGAACATTTCCCATATACACTCTGAGAAATGAGTGTGACTTTGTCCAATTTACGATACATGCACGCGATTTTAGGTCTTCCATCAAACTGGGTCTCCCTAACCCAGTTGGCTCTGCAAAAAGGCTTGTCAGTGCACATTTGTACTCTGATATGTACTCCACTCTCTGCTTGTACAGTTAGTAAGAAAATGTATTTGTCACCATTTCTACAATTGAACACAATCATGTTTCAGGGCGCAAGCTATTGGCCGGTATGAGTTAAACTAAAGATTTGACAAAAATGCCAGACTTTTTACTCATCAACCAATGCAATATGAGTGAAATGTGAGGAGGATAAATGCGCGCGAGTCACGACGAATGTCAAGATGTTATTCAGGATGAGAGGTGATTCAAGTGGGTTCACGCATTGGCTAATTAATTCAACTAATTGCGTAACTAATTGAGTAACTGATAAGTGAATAAATTCTACCTCATCCCGTAGTGTACAACATATGTCACGACAGTTTACGTGTTGTACTAACAGCAAACACTCACAATAATGAATGGGTAATACTGTCTGAATAAGATGCATTTTCTTACCCACAGCACTATATGAGAGCGTAGCACTGATACGCTCTTTTTGCTGGGCAAAACTGAGTCCGGGTGACCCGTACAATGATAAAAAGTTCATCGCCATTTGGACTAAATAACGCTGCTAATAAATATGCCAACGACGATACAATTGAAGTAAAATAATCAACTAGTTAATAGCTAATTAAATATTCAGTAATTGATTGAAACATGAATCAATTACATGTTCTGGCATGAAATTAAGTCATTATAACGCCTTAAGATACCGTGTTATTACGTACAACATGTCTGCTGCCGAACGTAAAATCCCTCACAAAATAAAGCGTTGATTTTAAATCAACATACAACTATATAACTATAAAATAACCAATAATCAACATGATGACAACAGGCGCTGTTTTCTATAAAAGCTTTTAATAGCGATGAAAACAATGACAACAATCGCGCTCGCAGGACAACAAGACGAGCAATCACTGAGCACGCGGCGCGACAAGCTCTCGTCTCGCCGATTGCCTCCAATCGCCATTGATTGTTGACGCGGCGCAGAGATGACAGATTGCCGCGCGTGATTGTGCCTCGCGAACAGTGATTGCTCCGAACTGCAGCTGCTGCTGCTGCACATTTTTTATTGTCGTTGTATTTTTAAAAGGGAAATGATCTAGTTTAAATAATTAAATGAAGATAGGGTTGCTTTTGGTCCACTTTCTGGGGAAATGATAAGGGGATGTGGCGGCCGCCCCCCTACACTAGTGAAGTGAACACTAGTGAAGCGATTGCTGAGAGTTCCTCCACTAGTAAAGCTAGTGAATTCGGATTCTGACTTCAACTAGTCAAGCAATTGATGAGTGTCCCCCCACTATAGTAAAACCAATGAATTTGATATTCTGCATCCACTAGTTAAGCTATTGCTAGAGGCACAAATGAAGCAAAATACATGCGGCCTGCGGCGTGGAATCAGTACTCCGGTGTTCCTTCAGCATACAATAACGCATTCTTCATCACTCCCTCATACAATTCCTCCATCGCTTCATCACACTCCCTCCAACAATAACAACTCACTATTCCTCCATCGTCTTCACAATCCCTGCGTCTCATGAAACGAGATATCTCGTCTTTACCATAAGAGCAGTATTTGTACCATCTTGTCTTTACACGAACAGAACAATATTTATAGCCCCTTGTCTTTTATACGAAGAAAACAGAATTTATACCTCCTTTTCTCTACACGAAGAAATAAGGATTTCTATCACCTTGTCTTAGCTAAACCCATCAATCACAGACCACAAATCGGCTGCGGAGTCCCTATATACGTGTACAAGACCGCAACCTGTACTTAGACCGCTACGTGTACTTAGACCGCTATGTGTACTTAGGCCGCTACGTGTACTTAGACCGCTAAGTGTACTTAGACCGCTACGTGTACAGGCCGCTATGTGTACTTAGACCGCTATGTGTACTTTGGCCGCTACGTGTACTTTGGCCGCTACGTTTACTCAGACCGCTACGTACACTCAGACCGCTACGTGTACTTAGGCCGCTACGTGTACTCAAGACCGCTACGTGTACATAGGCCGTTACGTGTACTCAAGACCGCTACGTGTACATAGGCCGCTACGTGTACATAGGCCGCTACGTGTACTTAGACCGCTACGTGTACTCAGACCGCTACGTGTACTCAGACCGCTACGTGTACATAGACCGCTACGTGCATATATGTGAGTTTTGATAGCAGTACATCCGCGGCGACCAATATGTTCCATGGCACTCGACGTGGCGTATCACTGATACCATTGTGTGGTGAAGCTCCCACTCCTCAGTAGCGCTGTTATTTGATTGAGTTTTATTGGGAACCTCACGCGGGATTTGTCCCGTACTAATACCACTAAGCCTGTCAAAGAAGCGAGTCCCCCTTCACTGTATTTACGTACCCAGCTTTCCTATTGTGAGTATGATGACCTCTTGAGTATAATTATCCATACCCGACAGCTGGCCGACCAAAATGCGTCCGTGAATTACAGTAGTGTGTCCTAAATACCCACAATGATGTTTCCATCCAGAAAAAAAAACGTTGTGCCCAAGAAAAGGTTTAGGGTGTGGGCATTAGAGTGCGTAATGAGTCTGTAAAGCGCCTTTGAAATGTGCGGTAGCGTGAACCCTCCATAGGACTTCAGGAAGCCAATAAATGAACCAAATCGAATGCTTTTTCCTGTGACTGAAGCAGAATGAGACCCCGTCTGCGCTGGAGTAATAGATATAAAATCTTGCCCTTACAACCACGACGCGGGCATTATGGGCAAAACAAACGTTGAGCAGCGGCTACAATGAACTGAGTTTATCCAGATTTGGGACAATATAAGTACGGGCTATTATGTTGAGAGGAAGGTTTAGTTATTCACAAAGTTTGAATATCGTGGCACTGTCTTACCAAACTGACTCATTTGAGATTGGATTGTTCGTATGGATAATTGAAATACTTAAATGAGACCACGTAACTTGGACTTGACTGGGGATTTTATAGCAATAATGTTATCGTGTTGTTCAAAAACTACTATTGGCCAACCCCAACTTTTCTGATAATACCTTCTTTTTCTGGTTAACCCCAACTTTTCTGGTCAACCCAAACGTTTCTGGTAAACCCTAACTTTCTTGGTGAATCCGAACTTTTCTGGTCAACCCGAACTTTTCTGATCAACCCTAACTTTTCTTTTCTGGGCAACCCTAACTTTTCTGATCAACCCTAACTTTTCTGGTCAGCCCTAACTTTTCTGCTGAACCAAAACTTTCCTGGTCAACCCTAACTTTTCTGGTCAACCCTAACTTTTCTGGTGAACTAAAACTTTCCTGGTCAACCCTAACTTTTCAGGTCAACCCTAACTTTTCAGGTCAACCCTAACTTTTCTGGTCAACCCTAACTTTTCTGGTCAACCCTAACTTTTCTGGTCAGCCCTAACTTTTCTGCTGAACCAAAACTGTTCTGGTCATAACTTTTCCGGTCAACCCTAACTTTTCCGGTCAACCCTAACTTTTCTGGTCAACCCAAACTTTTCTGGTCAACCCAAACTTTTCTGGTCAACCCTAACTTTTCCGGTCAACCCTAACTTTTCTGGTCAACCCAAACTTTTTTGGTCAACCCAAACATTCCTGGTCAACCCTAACTTTTTCGGTCAACCCTAACTTTTCTGGTCAACCCTAACTTTTCTGGTCAACCCTAACTTTTCTGGTCAACCCCAACTTAATGACACCTCTACACGCTGAAGCACAACTCTCCCTACTTCCTTACAACCCTCCCCTAATTCCTACAAAATCCCCCTAAGTCAACCCCCCTCTTGATCCACCCTCTGCCCCCCAGCCTGTGCTGAGGCTGCTAATCTGAGGCTGCTGAGCCTCATGATGCCGCTAAGCAGCTCGCTTATTGTGCTGCCGTGCTAAGCAGGCTTATATGCGCCGCTAAGCGCCTATCACGGATCATTGCAGATTAGCCACAGCAATGCCACAAAATGGCTGCGAGGATCACGACGCTGATACAGCGATGTGTCTTGTGTAGATTTGTATGGTGATACACTGTATGACGTATTATGACGCAAGTACGGCGATATCTTGTGTATATTTGTATGGTGACACACACTATACGACGTATCATGAAGCTAGTACGGCGATATCTTGTGTATATTTGTATGGTAATACATTATTCAACGTATTATGATTCTAGTACACCGATGTGTCTTGTGTATATTTGTATGGTGATACATTATTCAACGTATTATGATACTAGTACACCGATGTGTCTTGTGTATATTTGTATGTTGATACACTGTACGACGTATCATGACGCTAGTACAGCGCTGTGCTTTGTGTATGTTGGTTTAATGTATATAGTCAGATGGGGTAAGACAGGACCGAAATCTCTAACAAGCATGTAGCATCTATACCATGAATAAATAAAAAACCCTAAACCTATCACAAAATTAATTTAATGTACTCCTCATTTAAAATTCCTCCTCAATACTTTTTATGAACATCCACCACTCCTGCACTACCCAGTGAGCTTGAACTGCACAGTTCATGTGATTTTACTTATTTTAATTTAAATTTTTTTACTTTACTTAGACACAATTCACGTCTAGATGTTTGATCTTTTATAAAAGACGTTTTGAGCAGCTATGTTTTATACGCGATAACAGCTAGGTAAAAGTACCATGTCGTTCTTATATTGTTTTTTGAGCATATAATAGTAACCATTTTAAAGTTATCACACAAACTTGTCATATAATAACGTAAAGTAACTTTCTTATCAAAGTTCTGAACACTTTTTGAAGCTTGCTATCACAAAGTGTGATTTTATCTAATTAAGGAAGTCTAAAGATTTATTCGGAGACTTGATATTTTAAAACCTATAAAATTATACTTGATAAATTTTAGCGCTTTTTTAGAAACTCGTAATCGCATGTCATCGAAATCTCCCTCAGAGAAGCCAAATTCAATAACAAATTATAGTTCTTCTCCCATAAACTGTACACTGTACACTCAACATACAACGTTGGTAGCGGCGGCGACTGTACACACTCACACGGAAGTTGCTGGACCAAGTTATAGTTATTCTCCCATAAACTGTACAAAAAGTTATAGTTATTCTCCCATAAACTGTACAAAAAGTTATAGTTATTCTCCCATAAACTGTACAAAAAGTTAAAGTTATTCTCCCATAAACTGTACAAAAAGTTATAGTTCTTCTTCCATGAACTGTACAAAAAGTTATAGTTCTTCTCCCATGAACTGTGCAAAAAGTTATAGTTCTTCTCCCATGAACTGTACAAAAAGTTATAGTTCTTCTCCCATAAACTGTACAATAAGTCACAGTTATTCTCCCATAAACTGTACAAAAAGTTATAGTTATTCTCCCATGAACTGTACAACATACAACGTTGGCAGGGCGGCGACTGTATACATACTCACACGGAAGTTGCTGGGCATAGTTTCGCGTTTCTCGAGTGTATTGTTTGAGCTCGTGTAGCCTCGTATAGTTTCTTGAGGCTTTTGTGTGCCTTCTTAGCCTACAAGCGCTCGCATTGTGTGTTTCGGCTCGAGTGGACGGCGTCAGTTAGGCTGAAGTCAGTCGACTTGCTTCTATTACGAGCACCAAAGCTTTCAGGATTCAAGCGTTAATTACTATTTTCATGCTGTGATAACAATAATAATGAGGATTTGCTGTAGTAATTCAGCAATTGAGTACTGAAATAATACGAGTTTTTATAATAATTGGACAATTTTGTGCTGATATAATGTCAATAATGAAAATTTGATGTAATTCACAAATTTCGTGCTGCATTAACGCGAAATTGCTATAAATATTAAAAAATTTTGTGCTGTTATAATGCAAAAAGTGAAATTCCGTCGTACTTTGCAAAAAGTGAACAACACCAAATTAAGCTATAATAATACTCGTTTTCTATAATAATTATGCAACTTTGTGATGATATAATGCCAATAACGAGAATTTGATATAATTCACCAATTTCGTGCTGCATTAATACAAATTTGCCTTAAATATTCAAAAATTTCGTGCTGTTATAATGCAAAAAGTGAAATTCTATTACAACAAATTATGAATTTTGTGCTGTGATATATAATACGAGTAATGATTCAAATTATAATTCGTGAATTATGTTTAATTAATGTGAATAATAGTAATTTTTCTGATGTACGCTGGGGAGCCGAGCAACAATTTCGGCACGTAGTCTATATATATATATAATATCGCTACCAAATTTTTGAAAAACTGAAAAAATTGTTCTAATCATGATTTGTGCTTAATTTTTAAGGATCAATTTAATTTAATCATCAGCATCTCTTCAATTTAGTCATCAGTATCGCTTTAATATAGTTATCATGCAGTATCGCTTTAATTTAATCATCATGCAGTATCGCTTTAATATAGTTATCATGCAGTATCACTTTAATATAGTTATCATGCAGTATCACTTTAATATAGTTATCATGCAGTATCGCTTTAATTTAGTCGTCAGTATCGCTTTTGTATCGTTAGCCGGTTTCAGTTAGAAATTAATTATAATTCTCAACCTGGATGTTAACAATATAAGATTGCTTCTACTTTAGTGATTAATATCACCTTGAAGTCAGTAATCATTATCGTCATTATTGCACCATTGTCAAACGGTATGTAATGATGAATTTCGCCTCGAAATTCGTTTTCAGTAGTGCAATGAATTAGGTCATCAATTACGCCTTGAATTTAATCGTGAATTTTGGAAAGAGCGTCACTACCATCAATTACACCTTGATTTTGTTCACTTAAATCGTCCTAAATTCTGTAATCAATAACAATAAGAAATAAGTCATAAAATTTCAGTTCAAATTAAAAATACTTTGGCCTCATAAACTTAACCGAGTTCATCGTCAAATAGCCAAGAATTTGGCTATTTTGTATCACCTTCATTATTTGGTCATTATTTTTATTCAACTAAGTTGCCTTGAATTTAGTTAACAAAATGAACGACTCGATTGTTTTTGTCAATATCGCCATAAATTCGGTCGTCAATGTTGTCTTAAATAGCGGCTAAAGTTCTGACATTAATGTAAATTTGTACAAAATTTTGTCATCAAAATTTTTGTTGTTCTGATACAAATATTGCTTTGAACTTAATTAAGAAACTTTTCAATCATTATCCCCATTGTCGTTTGAATTATGATTTCTTTTAAATGTCCAGTATCATTCAAAACTTAGTTCATAATAATCTATTTCGCTAAGACCTTCTCAGTAGTATTGTTCTCAATAACGAAGTTCACAAAAATCTAGTTTACAATTACGTATAGTTTTCATTATCGAGCTAAACGTGATTTTCAATAGCGTAGTTTACAATTACGTAATTTTTAATAACTTATTTTATCTATTATACCCATTTATTATCGTATTACTGAGAGCGATATTTAATATTGCTGATGTCGTATTATTGCAGTTCCTAATGTCATAAAAAATCTATAAAATTCCGTCATCGACATAGCTAAAAATATCACACGTTTACGAAAACTAATAACAGTGATAGGCTTCATTATTATTATATCGCGAACGATTTAGTCATTTTGTTTATGTCATTGTTGAATTTTTCGGTAAAATTGTTCTCGCTTAGTTGGCAAAGTCGTTATGAATTACGTTAACGTTGCATGTTAGTCAACTAAGGTATCTTCATTACGACTTCTTCATTAACCAGTCAGCGGGTGAACGCCTCACTGTACATTACTCCGCCAAATTTACACACTAATTTGAATGCTTAATTAACGAAGAAATCTTTTTACTAGCACTGAAAATACTGCAATTGAGCTATAACTTGCCGAAATAACTATCGGTAATATAATTTCCATTTTATTAAGCGGATGTTTGTTATGATATCACGGACTTCATGGGGCACCATTAATCGATCTCCGTGTCCAAAAAGAGCTCTTGAAAGACGGCACAATCTGAAAAATACAATAGAAATACAATTAAGGTCTCTAACACACAAGGTTTGTAAGAGAGTCTCGCTTAGCGGTCACTTCTCGCGCTGCAAATACGGAGGCCTTCAAAGGCTCCCACATCACCGGACGGACAAAGAACTCCGCCACTTGAAACAAAACCCGTACAACAACGCAACCAAAGATCCTCTCAACTCCCTTTCAAAACTCCAACTCGAACACACGCTCTGGAAATGATTAGAACTGAACCCACGTGGTTTGTCAATCCAAATGAATTTACATTCCCGAAATAGTTTTTGAACTTCAAAACTGACACATCTGACCAAACAACTTTAAAAGCCTAAAGTAAATTTGTGTATATATTTGTGTGGCTATCGAAACTCCATGGCCTTAAACATTGAAAACTCTTTCATATTTCTGTATGCAACCTAGTTACACTTTACAGGGATTATTAAAATTAAAGGAAGACAAATTTACAAAAGGCTCTTACATAGAAGTTAAGTTATCAATAGAGTTCAGATCCAAGCCTTCATATCCGAGAATCCAATACCAACAGACCGATTTCCAGCCATCCTTGCCGTAGATAAGATTTTAGTTATAGTGGAGGTAGTCCATAGATATTTTATTTGTAATAGCCTTGGACGAACTATTGTTGCTGTGAACGCATTGAACTGTCGTGCATGTTAATGAGTTGAAGGGCCAGAGGGTGCATCCCTGACGCCGTTTCAACCACTTAATGCTGCTCTAATGAGACTCGAGTAATGGGCGTTTAATGAGATTTGGGACTTGGACAATGGGGTGCAGGCTGTGGGAATGCATGATTTAATAGTGGGAACACCAAGATTTGAAACTGCACCACTGGGATTAAGTCATAATAATGTGGCACCAGATCTATACGAAAGAATATCTATTGGCATACGGGATGTGATGGATATTATTGATTATCATTATATTGATATTGATCTGTGATTTAAGCAATCTAGTGACATTATTACTTATTGATGTTTGTGATCATTTTTGACGTTAAAGATGTATGTTGTGGGAATATTTGATTGGGAAAAAGCTCAGCGGGATTTGATTTGTTTATGAATGTTAGATTCCTATATCTGAAATTCAGAAATGTATTTCCTGTTCAAACTTTGTGAATTATTGCAATAAGAAAAATTAGATAGATTTGTAAATTAATGCACTATACGACAAATAAATATTCTTGAATTAAATGCTCCGGGTTGACAATGTGTGTGCGAGCTCTAATGCCTTCAGAGGCCTACGGCCTCCGGACCACGACGTGTTGGTGCTGATCGCTTGATAGCAGCAAGCTATGGGATCAGTGATCTTAAACCTGAAGATCGTATCGTAAGATCAGGTCTGGCATTCTTCAGAGGCGATGAAAGGCGTGACAGACATCAGCCTTCTGGATACTCTTCACACTTTCGGCTGTCGCCCGATCTATCAGGCGGAACATCTTCGCTTTAAAGCTATCCTCTTTGAATGAAAATCTTTCTAGGCAGCGCCCTATCTTTGCCTCTCAGGATTCTTCCATCGATAGATCTTTCGGGTGCAGATTTTTTTTTCTTTCTGCAGTGCATGTGATTGATGTGAGTGCTTGCGCGGATCTTGTGTCTCTTGATGCATTGATTCGTCAGACGCTACATGGTTTATTATCAGACACATTTATCAGTTAATTTATACTCCATAGTCTAAAGTATTACACTTTTTTAATTTACCCAGAATTAGACGGAAAATTGCGTGTCGCTGAAATGCTTTTTTGAATCAAATCATATTTAGTCTAATTTTTATTGCTGAGAGTAAGTTGGTCAACGTACGTGCGCCTGGCGTTCATTCACTTCTTTAGTCTAGTGCCACTAGAATCTTGAGCAAATAAATTATTGTTATTTATAGATAGTTGATAATTAATGTTAAATAATTAATATCAACATTGCTCATTAATTACTCGCTTGAAATTTGGTCTTAGATGTTGTTGAAATGTAGGGTAGATTAAGGAACTGTGATACTTCGTACAAAAGTTCACTGACTGTAAAATGTCCGACAAATTACTCATGTTACTTACATTATTAATCCATTAAAATAAATGTATGAATTCATATCAACAGTCAAATGACAGGAGAAAATTATTTTTTATACCTCCTGGCTTCAGCCAGTTATTCAATTTACGTGTTTTAGATAGTAGATTTTAAACGCAACTAAGGAATATCTCAGCAAAATGTTTTTTTTTTCTCCGTCCCAAAGGCCCAACTGAATTGCTGTAGGTTGATGCTCTCTGCATCCGAAGCGAGATAGCTTCTCCAGACAATGTTCATGCAAAGTCCAGAGGAAGCGATCCTAAGTGCCTTTAGGGGAGATTTCGAACGCCTTTGTGGCCTTTTCCTGGCCTGAGCAGCTTCGTGTTCACCGTATCGAGAATTGCAATTCACATGAAGCATTCATTCTTCCTAAAGTGCATCATTCCAAGACTGAGATCTCCGTGATATTCGACTCAACTGTGAAGTATGTGAAGCGAAGGACCAAACTTTGCTGTGAGGGCAACCATGCGTAATTGTCTACCGCTACCTGCATCAAGAGAAATTTATTTTCGTAGTCATTTAGAAACATTCTTGCAAATATTTATGACAAATAACAGTTATTCATTGCTTGCTACATAGTCTTCTTGAAGCTTGTTTGCTTTTAGTCACGCGGATTTAAACCTTGGGGCCTTTTAACTCTCAACGATATTTCGCCTTGGGCCTCGCCAAAATCTGACAGCCCCTGGAGGGTAACTTTCAGCCGACTGTCGGCGGTTGGTGGAAGGCCACCGGTGAATCGCCGTAGAAGATTCCCAACTTGCGGGCTCTCGTACGGGACTCTCTTGAGAACCGCTGAGAGCCCTCAGAGGCCGCAGCTCTCATGTCGAGTGCTCTCAAGTGAAGTGATCTGTGTTGATACTCGTTAAAGACTCGGTTTAATGAGAGACAATGCCTTAATGAGACCTCACCGCCGCTCTCTTGTTCTAGCACATACGCTCTGCTTTTGTTGAGATTATTTTCCCGCAGAAAAACAAAGCATTTTAGTTAAATATTTTTGCTCGTCTTCATGCTCTCAACTCTCATAGGCTTTGTTCTGATCCTCTGTGAGAGTAATCTCATTTGCGTTATCCTTTCATCAGATAGATTCATGCTCTAATTAAAGATATATAGTTTCCCTTAATTGTTTCACAGTTTTACGACACAATGTTGTGTTATCGAATCCGTGCATTGACCTAGTAATATTTCGAACAATAATTTCATTGCAATTTTTGAACAATTGCATCGGATTATGCTTTTGACATTTGTAATTCTATTGAATGACCATAATCCCGATAATTTTTATACCCATGTAATATTTTTATACCTTGTAAATATCTACGAAATTTGAAAATTTATGGTTTTCAAACTACAGCTGTCGAGGCAAATCGACTTCTAACTCTAATTCTTCATCTAGATATGCAAGTCTATGATTTTTAAATTGCAAAATTTAAAGATAACGACACATCAGACCGTAATTGAGTCGCAAAGCTGACTCAAATTCTTATTATTGTATTGTTGCCGTGTAAATCCATGATATGTGAATTACAACGAGTAGACGTGATTACACCGCAACACTAATCGGGTCGCGCTAAATGCTATCGTTGAACTCTCTGTAACCGTCCCATATTATGTCCCGTAATATGCAGGAAAAATTGCGATAAATTGGCTATTTTTATAACATAGTCGTACCGTTTTGCATTTGATTAAATTCAGAATTATACTCGTGTTCTGCTGGAACCAAATTCATCTTACTAAATATGACAGACAGACGTATGTGTCAACAAAATACAACATAGACAAGGTATGCAACATTGATATGATGTTGTATACTTTGTCGACAACGTAGACACGACAACACATTCAACTACAACACACGGCGTTGTCTACCAAATTTTAGATCTTTCTACTTTATTGAACATCGACCATCATACTCATAACTCTGATCTCTTCTGCTATAAAGAACTCTGACGCATGATACAGCAGCCCGCGGACGAAGCTACATTGAAAAGAAGCTTGAAGCTTGTCCGGAACCCGGGGCCAGCAGCGCTATAGGGCTTAACGAGTCAATTCCTTCCTTTGGAATAGCTCCAGTGACCAGCTTCGGATCAATGGCAGTCTTTGAGAGCAAACCTCGGCGGTCATTTTGCCTGAGCTTCTGTGTTGTGTAGCGAGAGTTTCTTTAGCTGGGCTATTGAGGCTCCCTGTGGCAGACCTCGCAACTTTTGAAGGCTGCAACTAGCCGCAGATTGCTGGGGCTGGGGGACTTCCAGAGAGAGGTATGGCAGATAGGGATGATTGCTTCTGGGTAAAATGGGAATATTTACTGAAGGACGTGTCGTGGGGAATGACTTAGGCTGGTGTTTTGAAAGAATAATTTAATTGCAATGGAAAAAGTTACATGGGAAAAGGTCATGTTCAAACACATTTTGGAGTGGTGAACTGACAGCCGAAACTACGTGGTAGGCGAGATTTAAAATGAAGTTGAAGTAGAGCAGTCATGTAAAAAGTAACAAAGTAGATTGAAAATGAGGTTGGAGTTTGTCACAAACGAATGAAAATATTATAATATCCAAAATTGTTATTGCGATAACAATGCTGGAAATGAAGCCGAAGAAATTGATTGATGGTGGATAAGTTTCGACTACAGGCAAAGTTGGGAAGTTGGAGGATATGACAGGCATTGGAAATAATTTTGGTGGCCGGCAAGGTTGAGAAAAAGACTGCAGGAGGAAATAGTTTGACACAAGCGCTGTAGGACGAGACTGTGTAAAGTTTGGACGTGAACTTCTCGGCGTCAGGCTTAAAAATCGTTAGTGGCAACTTATTTGATATCGGGCGAAGTGCGTGTAGGGATTGCAAGCCCTCAGCCCACAACTAGGTACTGCAAGCCCTGTGCCTACTATTGGGGCCTGCAAGCCCTCAGCCCACAACTAGGTACTGCAAGCCCTGTGCCTACTACTGGGGCCTGCAAGCCCTCAGCCCACAACCAACTAGGTGCTGCAAGTCCTCTGCTTACCACTGGACGCTGCAAGCCCTTAGCCCTTTCCGGTGCGCTGCAAGCCTTCAGCCCGTTACTGAGTGCTGCCAGCCATTATTAGGTGCTGCAAGCCCTCAGCCTAAAACTGGGCACCGCAATACTTCTAGACATCCCCACACTCATTATAATATTTCATATTTTCCACTATCCTGAACTCTCCGTTCATTCTTTTATATAGCCTGATATATCTGTCCTTCATCTTGTGTTTTCTGTACTTCCGAATCACTGTCTTCAGTTTGCAAGATCCTGGACTACATCGAATAGTCGAGTATCTCGTACAACTTCCCTCGCTAGTCCCTCCCGACAACTTTCACGACTACCTCATCTCCCCTCCTCCCAAAAATATACTCTCAAAACACACACAAACAACTCCCCCGACAAGTTCCCACAAAAACACTGTCGTGTTTAGCATTTTCAGCAAAAGGCAGCAATTTTCACAGCAATTCCTCATGACTCCTCGCCTGACCACTCCGCCGAACAATTACCCTAGCCACTCCTCATAATAACTTCTTCAGTCAACTCCATGCGACAGTTCTACCAGCAACCTGCTTCTCCGTAACCCCCCTGACAACATCCCCCCCCCCACACACACACATATCTCACTTGATACTTTACCTTGACAATCCCCTCCCACTAGTCTCTGATACCTCCCCCTGAAAAATCTGCCAACAACTCCCTCATCCCTCCCTCTGGCAATTCCTCTCCCCCCATCAGCTCCCAGATAGCTCCCTTTGACTATCTCCCCAACAACTCCCTGATCTCTCCTCTTGTCAATCCCCTCCNCTGTCTCTTATACACATCTAGATGTGTATAAGAGACAGGTGGTGGGTGGTGGTGGTTGTATAGGTGGAGGGGGGGTTGTTCTATAGTGGTTGGGTTAGTAGATGAAGGTTGGGAGTGATTCAGAAAGTGAAAGAAGGTCCAGAAAGGGAGATGATAACTCCGTTCTCTATTCACCACGTCATCATCAAATTACATCACCACACCACCTTCACCTCACGCACCACTTTCGCTTCACCATGCCACCTTTACACCACCTTCACATCATCGCGCCACCCTCTCATCACTCCCACTTCCCCGCAAGACCTCAACTGCCTCATCTCCCCACCGAGTCAAACATCAACGAGCCCGCTATTTTGCAGTGGCGCGGCACTTTCACTTCACTGTTCCACTTTCACATTACCAAATGACCATTACATTACTTACGCAGCCCTCATATCAATTAAAGATCCTTTCCTCATGTAGCTCGTACTTTAAAGCCTTTACTCATGTCATGCTGATACACCACCTTCGATGCCTACCATTCGCCATTGACCAGCTACACCAATAAATAAACTGAGCTTTCATAGGCTCGAATCCATAGCCAGCTCCTCTTAGCTCGATGCCTCTACTCACCAACCTTCAATCACCACATCACACCGCTCCACACTACACTCACCACACCACAATCACCACACCACAATCACCACACCACAATCACCACACCACAATCACCACACCACAATCACCGCACCACACTCACCACACCGCACCACACTCACCACACCACGCCACACCACACCACAACACAGTCACCACACTCACCCGACCACACCCCCTGACCCCAACCCCGAGCCCAGCATCAACACCACACGCCCGCTATCAATGGTACGGTATCCTCTTATCGCGCATCTAAAGCCGCTTTGCCAGATAAAAGGATCGCGTCTTCGCTAAAAGCTGGAAAAGTAGTCACCTGGTCTTATGTACGTCACCTGGTCTTATGTACGTTACATGGTCTTATGTACGTCACCTGGTCTTATGTACGTCACCTGGTCTTATGTACTTCACCTGGTCTTATGTACGTCACCTTATCTTATGTACGTCACTTAGTACACCGTACGTCTCGCAAGAATGAGTGACGGAGACTGGAGTTTAAATGGCACCATACGGGACTTAAGTTCTTTGCGTGTAGTTTGCGCCGTTGTTTCCTTTGTTGTTTGGTGTCGTTAATCTGCTTCTAATTTTGGTCGTTACGGCCTGCGACAACAACTCAGTTCTGTACAGTCACTCGATAACAAATGTTCATTCACGGCGCAGTGACACCCACGAGCTGCTGTGCCGACAGGTCCTGTACAGTCACTCGATGACGAAGGTTCAAGTCTCCTTAACCTTTCGAATAGGCCATTTTGTCCTTCACTACTTGGATAATATGACTCATTTATTATATTTTTTTGATAGCAAGTTCTGTCATTTTCGTAACTCAAACACCGATGCAATTACCCCCGGGGGTTTTCTGCCTACCACAAGTAAATAGGCTTAAATGCAAATCGGTAAATCATTCAAATATTTAGCGACATTGCTGCTAGATTGGTTTCACCCATCTGCTCTGCTGTTAAAGTTTATTATCTAATTACGTCATTATTATTTATACTCTTATTATTAGTCTTGTGTTCGGAGGCGAAGTCGACGTTCCTTAGCTCGACCTTAATTATTATTTCCTTAACCTTGCCTATGTGCTGACCTAGTGTTTAAACCTTGTTAATCGCGTTACTTCCTTCGGCTAATCTGGCCTTTCTTTAACTTAATCTGAGTTTGTGCGAATGTGTTTCCATTTTGTTTTGTTCAATTAAATTGCATGTTCGCGCTTCTGTGTTTGTTCGTTTAGGTCTGTATTAGACCTAAACGACTATTATTATGTTGTAATTATTATTATAATTATTATTCTATTGTTTATTATTAGGGTTGTGTAAATCCGTGGAGATTCTGTGCTTAAATAAACTTGACTTCATGCCTTAGAGCTTGGCTTTAACTTACTTGACACCTGTATGAACGAAATAACACACATTGTACTATTTTCAGTTTTTCCTTCTTGCAGTTCTCAATGGGAACTCGTGTTTAGGGTTCCTCAACGGAAACAAATGGGGTAGTTAGCTTGATTATTTTGCAAATGTTATTATTCGGATTTTATTTGCTCATAATTTTATGAAACGTTAAGCGTTATACCTCCAATTAATTACACGATAGATTCTAACTTCTTATCTGTTCTTACCAGATAAGAATCCACCCAATCTCCTTAACGTGCAACTTGACCTGCAAACCTGTCAGCTTGCTTCTTCGTAATCGGCTGCTAAATTTTATTCTACTACCCGCGATATAAAGGCGAGGATCGAGGGAGAGACATTTAACTTGCGTTACAGTGACTTTACAGTGACTTATTCCTTTGAATACATATACCGTATAGTTATACTAACTATACTTATTTCTGTAACTGTACTGATGCCAGTGATCTTTCCTGCAGTGCGAGCAAGTACAACATTTTTAGTGCATTTTCTCATCTATGGAAAAAATGCACTATTGTGCTCGCCATGTCCGTCTGTCTGTCTGTCCGTCTGTCTGTCCGTCTGTCCGTCCGTCTGTCCGTCCGTCCGTGACCTCAAATTTTCGTCGACGAGAAAATGCGCTCTCTGTCACTCACTGCAGTGAGTACTGAGCTATATTTTTGTTAAATACTGGACACTGGCCGGGTTCATCAACCTCGTTTGTCGTCACAATAAAGTTTCTTTGCTCCATTGACATTTTTTATTTTCAATTGTACCAAAATTCAATACTGCATGTCCCATTCTTCACTTGATTTTTTATTTTTTTTTAAGGTTTTCTCTTCTTCTTTTTCCACAAACCTCTTTACCAATGAACTTTTTCCTGGTGTCGTTTCTTCAGAGACATCTCTTCCATTAACCTCTTATCCGATAAACTCTTTTTCAACATTATTTTCTCCGTGAATCTCTTCTTTTTCTTCTTCACTAACATTTCTTCCATAGATTTTTTTCCACGGACATTGTTCCTCTTGCATTCCGCTGTTAAATTCTTTTTCCACCAATCGTCCTTTACTCTTTTTCTTCTAAACTATTATCTTTCCCGTTCTTCCTCATGTCAACTAACCCTCTTCACCGCAAACCTTTCTTCCCAGTTTCAAAAGGTTTTCGTTCCTGTCACACATGTCGACTAATGCGTCACCAATGTTTTTGATGTATTTTTTCTACTTTAGTTTTCACTAATCCTCTTTTTCTATTGTCCCCTCTTTTCTACAAACTTCTTGTACGCTTCTTCTTTTAGATCTCATCTTCCTCATTCCCCTCTGCCCCTCGCAGTCCCCTCATCGGACCGCGACCGAGGGAAAAGTTTCCATGTAATGCCGCCGCTGGACGAAGCTCGTTTACCGCGCAAATCCCTAGGCCTGGTATAGGCCTAGTCTGGTATAGGCCTAGGCTTGGTGGCCTAGACAGTCCTAGTATAGGACCAGGCTTGGTATGGGCCTAGACCTGGAATATGCCCAGGCCTGGGATAGGCCAAGGCTTGATATAGGACTACGCTTGGTATAGATCTAAGCTTGGTATAGACCTAAGTTCGGCATAGGCCTAAGCTCGGTATAGACCTAGGTTTGATATAGGCTTGGGTTTGGTATGAGTCTATGCTTAGGCCTGATATANGATGTAACGGCAACCTGAGGCAGCAAGCAATTGATGCTCCACGGGCTTAATGCAACAGGAGCTAGATTCTGCCGTTTAACCACCACTCGATGAACCACCAGATGTCGATGGTTTTCTCCGATATCGTCATTTCCGAAAATATCGGAGTTTTAACTGGACAATTTATCCTTATTTCTCATTTGACGGGAAGGTGACAAGCGTATAGTTGTGTAATGTATGGATTGGATTTAGCAGTTAGCCGCTGTGATTTGTGTAGTGTGTGGCAACCGTTGTTGATCCTTGGCTGACGCATCTTGCGTTAGGCAGTAAGCATTTCATGCAAGTTTAATCTAATCGAATAAAATCCCTCATGGCCCAGATGACGGTCTCGCACCTCTGGATGGCAAGTGGCGATATATTTTCTTAATATATCGATGATCTGGCTTGAAAATGCAAATAATTCATCCTATATAGAAATCTATCATACTTAAAATTATCAGTGATGCACCTGACGATGCCAATGCTGATGATCTTAGTCTGTCCATACGAGGTTTTGAAAAGACCAGCCCTTTCATAATTAAATGAGGGCGGCGGCAATGTGGCAGTCGATATTTGGAGGCCTTGATGAGTCAGGAACACAAAAAAATCAGTACTGGAATTACTTTGCTGAATATAATTTATAATTCCTTTGGTTATTCATATGAACTGAAACCCTATCACATTTTTTACGCTTACCTTACAGTTAACACTGTTGCCTGATCATGTTTAAAGCTTAGTCCCTTTATGCCGGCGCGTTGATGCTCGTTGGTCATCAGAGGCTGCGTCCACACAGGCGCAAATAATCGCCTCCCTCGTCCCTTATTCTGGCTCTGCTCTTAGTGTCCGCGCTCAATTAGAATTGTGGTTTCCTTCTGAAAAACAAAAGTTATTTTTGCTTGCATTTATATCCACACGCGGAACTTCTGCGGATGCCAGTGTGATGTCGGAGCCCCAAGACTGTCGGAAGCAAGAAGAAATTGTCGTGTGCTTGCCAAAGTTACTGTGGAGAAAAGTCACTTGATCTCCAGTTGATTAGCATTTCCCACAGAATAGCATATAATTTTTCCGGCAGACTTGCATTTCCACAAGACAAAAATTCGAGCAGTTTTACTTTCAGTATATAAAGATCTCTGGTCAGCAGACAAGCATTATTTAGGTATTTCAAGCAGGCTTAGCATTTCCTTTAGTGAGCACGACCAGCAGGTTGGCATTTTAGGCAGACTTGCATTTCTATGAGGTCAGCATTTGCATCTAACAATAATTTCCAGAACTTTAGAATTTCCAAAAGGCTATTTTTACAATAAATTAGCTTCTCTGCAACTTAAGATTTCCAACCAATTAGAATTTTCAGCAGGTTGCGACTTCCGGCAGATTAGCATTTCAGCAGGTGTTCATCTCTGGCTGGTCGACATTTTCGACAGATCGGCCTTTCTTGGAGGCGAAATTTTTATCAAGTCACATTTTCGAGCATGTCAGCCTCCCATGGGGTCAGCATTTCCATGGCGTCAGCATTTCCTGTAGGTCAGCATTTACAGCAGGTCTGTGGTCGCCGGGAGGCTGGCCGGTACCCACACATCTGTTGCTGTCTCTTATACACATCTAGATGTGTATAAGAGACAGGTATTGTAGCATGTGATTTGCTANACCTTTTCTTTTTTACTAAAGGTAAAAAATTTTGGGCTAAATTAAACAAAAATCACAAATATTGTCGAATTCGAATGAAATAAATATTCTTGACAGAATATTATTTGTATGTATCGCTATACCATAATATTGATGTTTTTTACTCAAGTTATTCTGGCCTTTAGCTGTTGTCTGCAAGACGGTATGCGTATTTACCGTTGGAGCTTTGCGACTGTCTTACGCTGTTGGACGGCCGAGTATGACGACCTAGCTCGTGCATTTTAATTAATCCAAAAACTCTCGTGGAAACTTTTCTTTGTCTCTAAAACCACCGACCCACCGGTCATTAACAGCGTATGTCGAGCCCCGGCACACCAAGCACATCATAGATGTATGACATCTGTTTGTGCTAGTCATTTCCTGCACAGGCTATAGTTAGTGCTCACTAACCTATATCTTGCACGGCAACCAGGGCTATTATGACAAACATGGCCATAACGCACATAAAGGCTGATTTCTATCCCTATTTGCAGAAGACTATCCCTATTTCTATCCCTATTTGCATTACACCACTGTCCCTATTTTCTTATGGTTCCAATTAAGCGGGAAGATTCCGTGCAAACACACTAGTAAGTTATTGTTATCGAACAGCGTGCGTAAATTCGTACGCAAATAACAAATCGAGCAAAATCTTTATAATCTTCACAATTAAAGGAAGCTCAATTACGCGCTTATTACTAACATGCAACGCACCCACGGCGCTGAATCAAGTCGACTAGCGGTTATCCATTTCATGCGCCATTGTGGCGGCGTTGAGATGCTATTGTGGCGGCTTTGGGATGCCACTGTGGCGGCGTTGTGATGCCATTGTGGCAGCACTGTGATGCCACTGTGGCGACGTTGTAATGCCATTGTGGTGGGCGATATTACTGGGTAATCAAAGGCGTTATTCGCAGGCGCTCGCGAATCTCTGCCTCTCCCTGTGCCATGCTGAGCAGACAGCTGCGCCTGCCACGCCTGCATGTATTGTATCTATGCGCCTATTATAATTTTGTATCCCTGCCTTGCCTACATTGTATCTTTTTGCTTGCCCCGCCTATATTTATCGCTGTGCCTGCACGTGATACTCATTATAATCTTTGATCCTTCAAATCGTCCATTTCCAAGCATCATTTTCTCTTTCTTTCGTCCCTTTTTTGCGATGGCAAACGCTCAGTTATTTTAGTTTTTACTAATAATTGGCCGATTTCTCAATATTGGGGCTTTCAATAGTTACAGCAGAGATATAATAATTAAGTAATAATATAATTATATTAATAGTATCTATTTCCGCCTATTTGACTGTCGTACTCAGCTCTATCTCAATTATTGTGCGTAACGCGTTGGCAACGCAAGTATTCTTTCAGCGCCGCGTTCAAGATAAGATTACGTGCTGCACATGACGCAGCAGCGGAGAAAAGCTGAGCATCACAGGCCTATTTAGGAGGCCTCATACTTATACCTGCCTCAGATGCCTCACAGGCCTAGGCCTGCCTATAAGGCTTCCCAGTGGCCTCACTGGTTATCGCCTCATCAATTCTTAAGCAACGGCAGTTCTGGGCTGAGATCCGCAATTATTGTACATTAATTGCGGTATCGAGGCTGTGGCGTAATAAGCTGCAACATGTTCCTTCTATGTGCTATTCTTTTGCTGCAATATGTTAACGATGCTGCAAGTTTTTTACTGTACTGCAATGCTGTTCCAGTGCGTGCTACTGTCGCTATTGTATTACAGTTCATGACACGACAGCAGGCTGCATGAGTACAGATATTAATTGCAGTCAAAACCATGATATTTGAAAATACCTTTACTTACGCATCTTAATGTGAAACAACATAAGGATATTAATTAATTTTGATTGCCGTTGAAAGTTTTTTTAATTTCGACAGAACAACTTAATGCATCAAGCGTGTTTTCAGCCCTCATGAAAATGTATGGATCAGATTTTCCAAAAATAACACTTTATTACCCATAACAGGAGCGGAGAGTGGACTTAGCTACCATACGCTCTATTGCCGGACAAAATTGTATGAGGTTGGCCCACACAAGAGCTAATGTGCCTCGCTATTTGGACAAATTGTCCCTCATTTCTTTGAGTATGCCCAGAAAATAAAGAATAGAAGGATAATAAAATTAATTGAGATATTGACACATATAATTGGCTGAGTAAACTTTGTACACTGCAAGGAGGCCCTCTAA
>NW_025946531.1:0-31692 GCF_000764305.2 Hyalella azteca
TTTTGGGTTCTGTAATAAACCGGGACACTTTTTGGGTCCTGTAATAAACCGGGCCACTTTTTGGGTTCTGTAATAAACCGGGACACTTTTTGGGTTCTGTAATAAACCGGGCCACTTTTTGGGTCCTGGTCCTGTAATAAACCAGCCGAAAAGAATCGTCATCGTGCACAGTTATATTACTGTCTCTTATACACATCTAGATGTGTATAAGAGACAGGCTTAGTATGCTCACCATATGGTCAGGTATGGTGTGAGAAGATTGTGGTGTTACAGGTAGCTTAGTATGCTCACCATATGGTCAGGTATGGTTTGAGAAGATTGTGGTGTTACAGGTAGCTTAGTATGCTCACCATCTGGTCAGGTATGGTTGGTCATCACTAGAGAAGTTGAGAAGATGTTATAGGTAGCTTGATTGAAAAATATTTTAGGTCGCCTTGTGTACCTGATGGTTTAATTGTGATAATGGGAAAACCTTTCTACCAGACATTTGATCCATGTACTGGTTCCTAATTCATATATTATTTTTTTCTGGTACTACTTTAAACATCTGTATCAGTATTATTTCATAAATATTTTTTTTATGATTGAATTATTTTACATGGGAATAATTAATGTACTCACTTACATTAGAATAATTACTGTACTCACTACCGTCTAATGGGAGCAATTATCTAACTTTATACTGCGCGGCAGGTGCGGCATTTAAACATTTGATTGAATATTATTTCTTTTTCTCGATTGAATTATTTATTCATGTAGCATAATTAATGTGCTGAATACCCTCTAATGAGAGCAACTATCTAACATGATACTCTGCTGCAGGTGCGGTGAAGAGACACGTGTAGTGCCGCGCATCCTTCAGATGAGGCAGCAATGGAAGAGGAGCGCCAAGGAGAGCATGCGGCTCAAGGAGGCTGGCGTCACTGACAAGGTGGGGAGCTTGCATCCAATGCTTTCTTTTATGTCTCTGGCCTCATGCATAATAAAGTAAAATTTATGGCGCTTTTTAGCGCATTTTCTCATCTATGGAAAAAAATGCACTATTGTGCTCGCCACATGCTGTCTCTTATACACATCTAGATGTGTATAAGAGACAGGTTNCCTGGGACCAGAACGTCTCAACAAGCTCGGTGATGTAACCCTGTAGGCGGAGAGGTTTCAACTAGTATATCTGACTCCGCTCAACATTTCATCTCTGGTTTGATTTAGCCATGGGGTGAAGGAAAATGAAACACGGAGCGTGACTGACAAGAAAATATAAACACAAAAGAAATGAAGCATACAAAAGTAAACAAAGAAAAGGGAAAGGTGGGTGCATAAGTGACAGACTTTAGTGTCTTGCCCAAATCAAGAACCCTGAAATAACACAAGAAATTAGCGTGTATAAAAAAGGGTAAATTGAAGAACCTTGAAAAAACATTATTAGCGCAATCGTCATAAACAAATATAGTACTCATTGACTGATTGATTAGCATTTAAAGGCAGAGTAAGATTAAATAACATTAACAGAACAATTCAAGTATCAAAAATATTAATTGATTAAGCAAGAGGCATATATTATATATCCATCAGACTTTGGTTAATCACAGATGAGGCTTTGATGGTCATCAGCCAAACTAATGCATGTCTCAAACCAACCATCGTTAACCAGAACAAGTGGCGACAGGGGAACTCACCAGGTCAACCACTGTGCAAAGCTTCAGAATGCTAGTCGGCCATTAGAACAACACAATGCAAGTTCTCTAACTGTAAAAACACCAGGGAGAAAAAGACAAGACATTGGTTATTGAATAAAGAAAACACAAAAAATAAATGCAAAGAAATTGACAAGTTATTACTGAGATAGGGCTAGCTGAAGCCTAAAGGAATTGCATAAATCTTTATTGGCTGAACCAGCAGCATTAAAACATCGGTTAAGACCGTTCACTTGAACTAGTTTATTCTTTCTCTATTAAAACGCTAAAGCTTAAAAAGAGTATCACTACATTATAAACTAAACTTGGACTACTAGCAAGCGATAAACACCATGAGGGCCAGCACCTACAACCCCTTTTGAACCGATTGAAGTAATATTATTCTCATGTTAACCCCCCCTTAAGTTGTTCTCGCTTCTTTAAAATCCCCAATTTAATCAGGCCTAGTTTGGTAGATACTGCCAAATTTTGGACTTTTAGATTTAAAGTCATTTAAAGATCAATCTGTGGTATTGTGGACAATTTTCAAAAACTTTTAGGTAAAAACAATCATTTGTTTAAATCACAGTCTAAAATGTGCCGTTTTTTATTCTAGGAGAGAAAACTTGGCTAAATTCATTAAAATACAAAATTTTCTGCCAGGCATTTTTGTCTTTAACTCTCATTTACAGGCAACTTTTGTCAAGTTTTCCAGTTTGGTTTAATGAATTTATGTTGGCAAGCATCGCGGAATTCTAGGAACGCAGGAGGGAATTCTAAAATTGACGGTTCATATATTATTCCTGATACACCTAGACCACTTTTTCAATCCGTTATTTGAGGAAAAAAATGAACTTCTTAAAGGCCTAAAACACGTATGGATGTGCTAAGTTTCTTAGTTTCTACTTTCTATAAAGTAATCACTTCAAAATTGCATCCCTGCAGCTTTCACTCAACAATTAAAGTTATAAAAAGTATTAGTTAGTTAAAGATTTGTCTCTTAAGTTGACTGCAATGAACTAAACTTCATAAATTAATTACAATTTACAACTACTGTGATTATGCTGTCATGCCTGCCAAGAAGACTTCTCCATGATGCACACCAAACACATGATTCAGAGGGAGACCACATATCACAACAATAGCTGGCATGCAACTGACAATCGCAGCCCGGTGCATAACATTCATATGCTCAGGGGAGGAAAACATTTACTCTGTGAGCTGTGACTGGATTTTTTGAGCTGCGAACTAATGAATTTTTGAGCCTTAAGCCAATTTCTCAAGCTGTGAAAAGCCATTCTTGAACCGCAAACTCTTGGCAGCGATGGCATGCGCACAGATCACTAATAACAATAAGCTCAAATTTTGCCCTAGAAATAGCAGTTAAACATTATTCCCTAATTCACATGCAGTTTAGCTTATGCTAATGCCTACCTTACATTATTGCAAAAATAAAACATGGTTTTATAAGAGTCTGAGAGGAGAGTTCAAGATCTTAATCATTGACATAACGTTCTTGCTGCTGTCACATTTTAATATATATGAGTATGACGGGAGTGTAGTACTAAACTGCGAACTTAAATATTCATGGAATAATAAATTCTATGATAAAGAAAAAAAAAGTCAAACCTACAAAGTTTGGGAAACGCATGTTAAGATGTTGTTCACCAACCAGTGAACAAAAAAAAAATGGTTCACCTGTAATGAAATTTAAGCTCGAACAGAATAACTTGAAAAGGCTGCCTTATAGCAATGACTAATATGATTTAAGAAAAAAAAACTCTTAACATGATGACTCTTTTACAAGCAATTTAAGACATGTGTTGTCACTTGTGCGATTCTACTTTATGCTATACAGATAGTAAAAATGTTGTACTTTGTGCCACTATTTTTTGTTTTGCAATATTTTGATTAGTTTAGCTGAAACAACCTCTCTATGAAATGTGGGACAACTGTCCCTGTTTACCCCGCCTGTCCTTTATTACCCTGCTTGACAGTAAACCGGTAGAAATTTGGAAAGCAATATTTAGGTTGTTTCAAAACAAGTATAAACTTGAAAAGCTGTATTTGTATCCATAATGATATGGTGTTGTGGTCAATGGCCCAGGAGAGCCTAAAACGCAGTTCAAGTTAAATGACGTTACTGGTGAGCATTGGTGACATTGATAATGTCTTTGGTGAGGTCATCAAGAAACTTGATGCATGTGCAACCAAGAGACTTGGTGTTGCAGTATAATTGTTGTACATTTGTTTTTTTGCATGCTTGGTGTGGCATCAAATCTCAGGCAACCTCATGGGCCTTGAAACTACATATTGGCGATATATTTGCTACAGTCTGCACCCTGGGCAAGAGTCCCATTCATGAATGGGACTAAAATGCCTGTGCTTGTGTGGTCAATTTGAAACAATTTTATGGCTTTGCCTAGTTTCTTTCAGAAAAATAATAATTAAGCATTATTTGCTGGCATTTTAAAAATTGCCTGTATAACAGTAGTTTTTATCAATTGTAATGTGTATAAATGTGTGTGGCTCTCATCAGGCATTGCCTAAATTGACTGTAAATAATGATCTATGAAGAAGCGTAAGTTAAGCTGTCCTCTGCCTTGAATGTAGGTACCATACTTTACAGTCTAGCTTAGTCTGGAATACAATTAAAACTGGGCAACTTGGACCATTGCTATAGTGATTTGGACTATTTTTAACACGTTTTTCTTAGCTTAGCTTTGCGTTTGTTTGTTGTTAACATTGACAGCGAAAATTAGCCCACTTCTGATTGCTCTAGAGATCTGAAATTCGGCATGCAGGCTATGTTCGCCTAACAATTTCAGATACAATCATAAAAACTAGCAATTAGAGACCTAAATTAGCTTAATTGAGTAAAGTATATATAAATAGTATATAGTATGACGTGCGGGCGCTGATGTTATAGACGAGCAGGCGCTTACGCTGCGCATCATCGATACGTACGTCAAGGCAAGTTAATTGGCTCGCAACAACGTTTTTCATGTGTAGCAACGGACTAAAAAGGAGAAAATAAAATATAAAAAAAACTTTTTAAAACACGTTTTTCTTGTGGACTAAAAAGTAGAAAATAAATTGTGGCTCGCCCCAAAAAACCTGGGTCGTGCTGTATGTTCACCATCAAATTTCCAAAATTCGTGTGTTGTGTGCTTTTCGCTTTAATCATAAATCTGCCCGACACACGTTTTTTGGGGCAAGCCACAATTTATTTTCTACTTTTTAGTCCACAAGAAAAACGTGTTTTAAAAAGTTTTTTTAATATTTTATTTTAATGCTGTTACTTTTTGTGGTAGAAATAGTCACATAGTAAATTATAAAATATATCTCTTCATTGCATTTGTGGGTTATCTCCTGTTATTTCAAGCACCATCAACACAGTTTTTTAAGGCAAGAACTTTTTGAGTTGAGTGTTTTCATTCTTTAAATGTCAAAACATTCCAAGTCGCCCCATTTTATGCTATACCAGTCTCTCCAGAGCTGGAAAACTGGAATGAAGCCATCAGTTAATGAGATAAAAATGTCCTAACAGGGGTGGAATAGGTATATCTACTTTGCCACCCAATGACTGGAGCAGGAGAGCCTTCCTAAAATTTGTGAACTTTGGTGTAGTAAGTTTCCTGACTTCCTATTAAATGAATTGTCTTGCATTTAATAGGTAATTATTGAAAGTGCACAACCTAGCTGCAGGATTCTGAATTCATTGAAAATGTCATTTGAAGCCACAAGATTTTAGTAAAAAACAGAAAGTTTCCAATGCTGTGCCTGCAGATAATTTTGCGCATTCCTACAAACCCAATCTGGAATATTGACCAGAATTGTACTGAAATCATAGGTAAAAATATTTTTTATAAGTAATTTGTTAAATTATTTCCAAAAATGGGTCATTTTTCTTAAAGTCCAATGATAAAAGTGCCAATTGATGGGTGAAAAGTCACAATATTTTTGCTCATTCATAAGTGGCTTCTGCCAATTTTCCAGTTAGGTTGTAAACTAGAAAAGTGAGTAGAAGCACCCCATAAATGGTACAAAAACATTCATGGTGCAAAACATTCACGCAAATTTTGCAAATTTTTATTTGCCTAATTTTTTTGATAAAAATATAGAAAAATTTTGTTTTGCCTTCAATTTAAAAAAAATCATCCTGCAGAGTGTTTGTTTTTACCTTCATTTTTGGAAAAGTTTGACTAATAATTTAAATTATATTATTATTTGAAATAATAAATAACCCTTTTATCTTTTATCTGCAGAGTGGCATGTATGATGGTGAGAATGGTGAGGCGTTACCTTCCCCATGCATTGGGGGTGATGGTGGTGCTGCTCACCATCATGCTTCTCTCCCCATCACCCTCATGCATCACATCACCTGAAGCTGCAATGCTGCATGATGATTCCCATTCTCCAAATCTTGTGCAGGTATGTTTGAAGAGATGAAACTTGGTCATTTAGCTTTTGTTTCTTATCTTCCTGTGACTTGTAGAAGTCTTCACCATGTAATCTAAAATCCAGTTATATAATTATGTTTATTGGTAAAAATCATATAAATTTATATTTTTCCTTCACTAAAAGTTTATAGGTCTGTTCCACAGGATGGCCTGCATTTTAAAATGCTATCAAATTATAGTTTGTCAACAGTAGAAAGATTAAAATACTTTGTTTAATTCAGATAATATGAATATTTGAACATCAATGTTAACTTAATTGCAATAATTTTCAGCACGTTTAGGTATAAAATGTTTGTGTTTAAATCATGTATATTGTAGATCAAGTAATGGTATTAGCCATTATTGTCCTCCTCTGAAGGTATTGCCCATTATTTACTTTTCTCCATGTCCCTAAAGATTGTTTTTCATTATTGTTAGATATTTCATTTTATGTTCCATGTAAGATGGTGGGAATCTCCTATATAGGGTTCCTTCCTCAATTATATCTCAGAAGAAGAAGTTGAGGTTTCTCAGATCTAATTTATCAAGCCCAATATGTATGGTATTTATTTATATAATTACAAGACAGCACCTAATTCATTTGTGTTGAAAATTTACCTGTAAATGCCCTACCTTGCCCCTGTTTTAAAGGCTGCCTATCTCTTCTTGATAATATTTTTGCTTTAATGATTTCACAAATTTCAGGTCACGAAGTGCAATTTTGTCTAATATTTCTATACTTTTTATTCTTTCCTTGTGTCAGATAACAAGAAAAAACACTGATATGCTCACCATATGGTCAGGTATGGTGTGAGAAGATGGTGGTGTTACATGTAGCTTAATATGCTCACCATATGGTCAGGTATGGTGTGAGAAGATGGTGGTGTTACAGGTAGATTAGTATGCTCACCATATGGTCAGGTATGACTGGTCGTCAATAGAGAAGATGTTATAGGTAGCTTGTTTGAAAAATATGTTAGGTCGCTTAGTGTACCTGATGGTTTAATTATGGGTTCCACCTTCCCCATAAGCTTCACAAAAAACATTTTTACCAGACATCTGGTTCATCTACCGGTCCCTAATTCAAATATTGTTTCTTTTACAAATATTTATACATTTGAAACAGTATTGCTGAATCAATATTTTTTTTATAATCGAATTATTTTATCATATAGAATAATTTATATACTCACTCCCGTCTATTGAGAGCAATTATCTACCTTGATTCTCCACGGCAGATGCGGCATTTCAACATTTGATTGAATATTACTTCTCTTTCTCGATTGAATTATTTTATCATGGAGAATAATTAATGTACTCTCTACCGTCTAATGGAAGCCATTATCTAACATGATACCCTGTTCCAGGTGCGGTGAAGAGACTCGTGTAGTGCCGCGCATCCTTCAGATGAGGCAGCAGTGGAAGAGAAGCGCCAAGGAGAGCATGCGGCTCAAGGAGGCTGGCGTCACTGACAAGGTGGGGAGCTTGCATCCAATGCTTTCTTTTATGTCTCTGGCCTCATGCATAATAAAGTAAAATTTATGGCGCTTTTTAGCGCATTTTCTCATCTATGGAAAAAAATGCACTATTGTGCTCGCCACATGTGCTCGCCATAAGAATTTATGGCGCTTTTTTGATGTTATCACAGTTTTATTTGACAAATTTGATGAAAGTTTTTGCTCAGTTCTTTTTGTTAGACTTATTTCATTGCTAGAATAAGGTCTCTGAATCGTGGCATACAAGTTATTACAGGCAGAATTTGGAGTTATTTTATTATCAACTTCAATTTTCAGAATCTATTCTTAGTTTTTAGCTAATCCTACACTAATCATCACCCAGTTTTAATGATGTTTCATATCAGTCATGTTGGTCACCGTGTTGTTTACTGAATCTCTCTCTTAGTTTCTAGCTAATCTTACACTAATCATCACCCAATTTTAATGATGTTTCATATCAGTCATGTTTGTCACCGTGTTGTTTACTGCTGCAGGTTCTAGACGAGGCGATCTCGTCGTTCATCCTGCAGGTGGTGGTAGGTCACGGCGTGCCCTCAACACGTCTCTGCAACAAGGATCCCTTCACTCTCAAGAGCGCTGGCTATCTCTCCCAACTCTTTCCTAATGCAAAGTTCATATTCATGATCAGAGACGGCAGAGCTACGGTACATTCCATCATATCTCGTAAGGTCAGTTCACAGAAAAAGTTCATCTTAATATGATTGAGATGACCACACAAATATTGGATTTTTAGTTATTTTTATTTTTTATTTTTTTTTGTATTTGAAGCCATGTGCTCTGAATTTACAGGGTTCAATTTGAGCATATCCAAGTTATATAAAGGTACTTGTCTTGTATGGATATTACAAAGAAATTTTATTTTTGATAGTAGAGTCCTGCGACTTTGAGGAATTGAAAGAAGAGTATTATTTAAAAATTGAAGTGCAAATTTTTATTTGGCACATGTTATTATTATTGACGAACCAAAAGTTAGTTTAATTTTAATTTCAAATGAGGACTCAATCAAGAGTTTAGTTCTAAATATGTGGTTTTAATGGGTTTTTCTTTGATTCTGGTGCTTTAGTTTCGAAATTATTAAATTGGTTTTGGACGACATGATGGTAGATGAAGCTATTCTCAAATTGCAGGGATAATCTATCCTTGTAAAGGTCGGGGTAATTCGCAAACTCTAATATCTGAGTCTGGTTTCATTTGAAAATTTAGGCTTTAATTCATGGGCATTAAATGCAACGCTTGCAGTTTTCGGCGCCGTCATAACCCTTTTTAGCGCATTTTCTCATTTATGGAAAAAAGGCGCTATTGTGCTCGCCATGTCCGTCTGTCTGTCCGTCCGTCTGTCTGCCCGTCCGTAACTTCACGTTTTCGTTGACGAGAAAATGCGCTCTCTGTCACTCACTGCAGTGAGTACTGAGTTATATTTTTTTGTAGATAAGGATCATAGTATTCGATCTGTTCTACTGACAGTGTCTGCAACGATGGAACAGCGCTGTACAAACCATTTGTTTTGTTCGCAGGTAACGATCACAGGCTTCGATCTGTCCTCCTACAAACAGTGTCTGCAGCGATGGAACAGCGCCGTGCAGACCATGAACCAGCAGTGTGAGGAACTCGGCCCTGAGCGGTAAGCGAGCGTCTAAATTCTGTAAATCAGAGGTCAGCCTTTCATGTTCATTTCTAATTCGGTTTGCAGAACTTACTGTTAAAGTATAATCCAACTCCAACAAAATAATAATTAATCCAAATAACCAATCTCTATTCATGTCTCGCTTTGTTCTCGCTGGAAATTGTATATATTTTGGCAAGTCAAATACTTATCCCTGTATAAGCATGCCCGTTGTGTTATCTGCTCGTGTATTTCAAGCATCTATAGAAAAGAGCCATTGTGTTTTCTGATGGTAAATTCTGTACATGCTGTCAAAGAGAACCTTTTTGTTTTACCTTTAGTAAAAAATTAACATGTGTGTGAACTACTCCCTAAAGTATTGGTTGTATGGCAGATGCCTGGCAGTGCACTACGAGCAGCTAGTGCTGCACCCGCGCTCTACGATGGAGGCGGTGCTGGAGTTCTTCGACCTGCCCTGGGACGAGAACGTCATGCACCACGAGGAGCACATCAACAAGCCTGGAGGGGTCAGCCTCAGCAAGTGCGTAATCAAATCAATCACAAATTCACAAATTAATCAAAGACTCGAAGAATTATGCAGTAATGATTGCGAACGCGAGAAGCCTTGTTATCTGCTCAGAGAAAGTGATGTGTATCAATTTTGTACAGAGAGATTCTCAGCAAGTGCCATTGTTTAATAGATTTTGTTGCATATTGCTAGTCTAATTGTAAACGGTATTTTCCGCACCTTGGAATAAAAGTCGCCTTCAATTTATTGGAACATTTTAGCTTTTGGATTTAACTCAATTTCAGCTTTCTTCTTAGCTCGATATTTTTGTTCTTCTTATTGCGTAATATTTTTGTCCTACTCTAATCATTGTCTTAGTCTATCTCTATGGACATCATAGCCAATTTCTTTTGTTCCTGTAGAATATTTCTCTGAGAATCTGAGCTTGTGTTGTAATGTAACGTCTTTGCAGAGTGGAGCGCTCGAGTGACCAGGTAGTGAAGCCCGTGAACCTGGACGGTCTGACCAAGTGGGTTGGCCAGATCCCCGAGGACGTCATCAGCGAGATGGCCTCCATAGCCCCCATGCTGGCCACTCTGGGGTACGACCCCTACGCCAACCCCCCTAACTACGGCAAGGCAGACTCATTAGTGAGCAACAACACGCGTAAAATACAGCGCGACTCTTCCTACTGGCAGAGCAAAGCGGAACAGGTCCTCTCTGCCGGCAAGTCTGGCCGGTAGTGCATTATTTCACGTAATTCTATCTAGCTTGTTCTAGTGGAAACTGTTGATGCCCCAATACAGTGTTGCGGGCTAATTTGAGTGCAGGCAACTTCTGTGCTTTGACGAGTGTTGCGAGTTTTGGCTTGCGCTAAAAAATTGTTAAGGGTTATGTCAACAGTTTGGACGAGCGACTGGAAATTTAAATAAACAGTTTTGAAAAGGCTCTATAAGCTGGATTTCTTATAATGAATATTGCGAAATATTTCTAGCCAGCATTGAGACCAGCATTGTAAAAACTTTTAATACAAAAATTTTATTTCGCATAGCTTTTAATGAGAAATTATATGGAATAGTGTTATCAAAGTGAATCTTAAAAACTTCTACCGTCGTCTGCTTTTTTCAGTCAGGTTTTCAATCTGACTGTAAGTGTATCTATTTAAGTGTAAAAAACATTGCTGTTTTTTTTATCTTATGCCAAGACGAAAAAATGCTAAGCATTTTTGCTCATGGAAGCGTGCGGTGCTTCCCTTAAACTTGCGAGTTGGTTGCATTATTATGGCTCTGTGACCGCATCAACTTTATGATCTGAAAACGCGAACCCAGCGCTGATACGTTAACTTTTTGCCATCTTCATTATGGAAAATATTATTAGACCTTGCGACCTTGTGATGAGTTTAGGACGTCGTGGTCCACGGTCACGCTGATGCGCCGCCTTCGTCGTCCTCTGTCTCCGAGTCGTCGTCGGATGTAAAGTTGGTCGACGCTTTCCAATCAGCTCTTTCCAATCAGCTCTTACTTCTGCGGTTGATGTTCAATTATTAACAGAAAATCTAAGCGATTTTCTTGTGCTGCTGACTAGATAAATATTAAGCGCTTGCAATGTAAATTTTTCCCGCATGATATTATGTATTTGATCTGGTAAATGAAAGTTGCAACTCCCATGACGATGTGGTATATATATACAGTTGTGTAATCTCATTTGATTATGCAGTTTCGTTCCTCAACTGCGCATCTTTATTATTTTATGATGTCATTGCAGTCTATTGAATACATAATAGTTTTTAAACAATGAATGTTTGTGTCTATAGATTTGCACTAAAAAGTAACATCTTTTGTGCACATGTGCGAAAAGTAACATCTTTCGTACTGGAAATATTGTGGGTTCGACCGGTTTTCAATCTTTATAACTATCTTTAATTTGATTCTGTATTCAGCTTCAAATATCGTCAAACATTTTAATTTGAATACATTTCGTAAGTTGCTGGCAAATCAAACCCTGCATGGAGACAAGAGAATTTTTATTTATTTCTGCAACATTTTTGATGTGATCTGTAATTTTTCCATATCATTTAGGCCTTTAATGGCTTTAGTACGGAGAAAATGCTTTGGATATCCGCTTTATTGGATATGCCATATGGATATCCACTTTATATAGTACGGTTTGCCGTGAGCCTAACAGTGGCTAGTCCAAGCTCTACTTTAACTTGTGACAGGAGCACTATCTTGTATTCACTGAATGATCATGTATTACATACATGATATTATAATTGTAGCTCATGGTCTATGGTTAGGGTTCATTTTTTGTACGTGAATGGTAACCATATAACTATCGATTACAGAATTGTTAATTTGTACAGAAAATTAGAAACTCTCCAACCAACATCGCTGACGACACAACTCATCAGTCTGTATTTGTAATACGTATTTTCGCTCTCAGAATTGATAATGTTCTTCTTAAAAATGTAATCAATATGTACGCGATGTGCGCCTGAAGACACATTATTTCTTTTGCTTTGGGTGCAAACAAACCGGGCCCCTTTTTGGGTCCTGTAATAAACCGGGCCCCTTTTTGGGTCCTGTAATAAACCGGGCCCCTTTTTGGGTCCTGTAATAAACCGGGCCACTTTTTGGGTCCTGTAATAAACCGGGCCACTTTTTGGGTTCTGAGAGGATCTGAACTTGATTAAGCTCTATTTTTCTCGTATAGTTTAGAATAGTTTAAGCTGTCCTGTTCTACTCGCATTGTAACGGTGATAATTGTTCGAATATTCACTTCGACGAGATTAAAGATAAATGTATTGTATTTTGCATGAAAAATTTGTATACTAGTGAACATAGAATCTAAAATGTTTCTTCGCAAGAAATTCATTCATGAGGTTCGAAGGCAAATTTTGAGATAACCCAAGAATTTGGTGTAGGCTCATAACTGAAAGATGGTCTCGGGGCAGGTTTATTATAAACCTGCAAATTATACTGCAATGGCCATGCCATACCACGGCACATAATTTTAGGGTGGCCGCTCGCGAGAGGCTCTCAGTAACATTGATACACACACTCAAGCAGGGAACGTATAAGATTTATTGTGGAAATTATACGATTCTTCATATTGATGCCATTATTTTCCAGTAAGTTGTTGAATTTAACGTCATTATATTCCAGTAAGTTGTGGAATTTGACGACAATGTTTCAGTAAATTGTCTCTGATTTTATTTTTCTTTCTGTGCAATTGTTTTTTTTTTTTTGAAGCAGCTATGGTCTCTTGTATGATTTAATGCTCATATCACGGTGCCGTGATTTTTATTTGTTATTTTTCCCCAATGTAGTTGTATTTAAGACTAGCCTTCAAATGCATCTGTGACTCAGTCCTAGATTGAAGGTCTCGACACCTTTGGTCTGTACTCGTAATCAAAACTTATTTCAAAGCTTAGCTCTATTTTCAGTGTTTTGTAAAGTGCTCATTTCAAAGAAAGTATTATGTTTCATTGCTGGGCATCTTTTTTTTACTTCAGTCGGGTTTTTAAGTTAAGTTCTTAAGCATGAATCTGATTTTTATATAGGAATGATAATTTGAAAGCCATAGAATAATGTGAAGAAACGATTTGTAGCGAGTAACTTCCTGTACGCAATGATCACTCTTCATTACTTAGTATAACGGAAGCACATTTTTACGTACATGTTATGCGTGGAGTTCCAGCACACACGTTTTTCTGCCATAAAGTGTTATCTGAATGACTTTGTTTAGTCTCTGCACCCAGCACTGAGCTGGGACTAATTGATGTCGATCAACAAATCGGAAAGCTTTATTCTGAACAACTCTCATATTTTGATCTGAAGAAAAGACTTTATAATAGTAATAATAGTGGTTTCAGCGTTCATTGGGCCGTAGGCTTGTCAAAAGACTTAACTTTACTCCTGTTGGTTGTTCATTCCAATGCTAATTACTCCGTTAGTGATGATGTTTATGGCTTTTCACTTGATTTGTCTCCTAGTTTATCAATAATAAATGTCTCTCAAATGCTCATCGGTGCCCGATTCCATTCATATGTTTTTAGAGATTTTATTGTATTGTTAAACGAGCTTGCTTGGGGGTTAATTTATGTGTGCCATAACACCATGTTTTGTATTGATTATTGTATGTCTATGGCAATAGCGCAATCCTAATGAAGAAGCAGCGTGAAATGTAATGTATTGCCTTGTAAAATTGAATTAAACAATTTCCTTTTCAGTTCCAGGGGGACTTTTCATCTAAATTGTTAACTCAGCGGGCAGTACAAGTTGAGCTTCTTGAGGTCGCTTTTGTGAGGATTATCTTTCTAATCACCGTAAATTGTGCCAACGGCAAATAAATTCGCGCTACGACCTTATAGTTATAATATTAATATTTTTAGAACTTAGCCCAATTCATTATTTGCCATGTGCAAATCTATGTTCATCATCCAACAGTCTTGTCCTTTAAAGTTATTGATTTTTGTGCGATTTATGATTATTCGTATTAATTTTATCAGTAATTGTTAATTATTTGAAATTTAATTCATAACAACTGAAGGCTTACTTGCAGCTGAGCACCTTTAATTTGTATAATCGCTGCGTTGATGGTTAGATTTTAACCGTGCAGCGTAAGGTTAAGATTTTCTTTGAGTTATACTCAGTGACTCGACACAGTCGTCGCCGTGCAGCAACGTTACTTATGCCGATCCTAGAACGTTGCTAACTTCTCAGCCTGACGTGTCGAGGGATTTGTCATATTTATTACTTAGTTCGCTTATTCTTTATGTTGAGGTTGAAAAAGTGTGTAAGTTGAGGTTGAAGTGTGTTCAAGGTGGCTCGATGAAGAGTGATTTTAGTGATTTGAAAGAATGTTACAGTGTGGTGAAAGAATCGTGTTTTATTGGAGTGAAAGAATCTTATTTTCATTGGGATAAAAGTAGCGTGTTCAAGGTTGAAGAAACCGAATTTTTCGTTTGTTCAGATTTTAGAGCAACTATCAAGTGATACATTGATTATACGTGTACGGCACGTTATCGTCTTATCAGTGTGTTCTAAGATGATTTCACTAAAATTTCTTATTACGTATATTTTCACCAGTATTTACATGGGAAAGTTGTAAGCTTGTAGCCTCATTTTCAAACACTCTAAAGTAATGCTTAATTAGATTGTGATTAACCGCAATCCATCTCAATTTCTATTGTATATTGGGCCGGGAGTTCTGTCGCCTGTCTTGTTTTGTCAGAAGTTCTGTAGGATTTGGCGATCAGTGGAGCGGTGTTTCTGAACGCCCCAGGCCAGAACCCGCAGTGCTTGACTTTCTGCTTTGGTGTTGTCATGTAGGCAAAATTCTCTGTATTTCTATTCTCTCTCTTCGTGCTGGCGGCCGATGACTCGTCAGACGCGTCGTATTAACGACTTCTTATATGCGAGTGCCTCAGTTTCTGTTTACTTGTTTCATATCTGCGAATACGAAACGCAAACGCATTTCCTCTCGTGACGGCTTCGTTGTGCTCGCCTCCAGCGGACGAGACCATTTCCCATGTATGATAGATGAATAATTTTGGATTTTGAATTGTTATGAGCAAGGAGCGTTTGGACCATTTTTACTAATAGCATTTTACTACCTGATAGCATTTTTTATTTATCAGTGAAACTCCACCATTTGCTTTTGGGACCAAGTTGGTGATATTATCCTATCTCTTGGTGATATCTTAATTGCGTTTCCGCCATTACCTATTGGTATGTGCACATTTTGTGAATTTCTCTATTTTCCCTGCGTTGGACTCGGCGAACAGTAATTTTAATCTACAAATCTCTTTCTTAGCATTATCTCAGAATCTCCTTCGGAGTCCCGCTATTTTACTCACTATCACAAAGACAAGGCAAATCTAAATTAGAACCTTGAATGTGAAGAGGAAACTTGTCTTAGTGCTTTTTGCATTTACTAGTTTGTATTACGTTCAATTTGATTTTATAATTGTGCGTTCCTTTGTTTTTTTTACATTTATAATTTCATCAATTAGTTTTTGTCTCGATCTTTTTTTTGCCATAGATTTCTTCGGAATTTACATCAGATGAGGATTAATCACTCACTTTATGTGTCTCGGTGTATTTAAATGAATTGTGTATGCGTACGGTAGTATCCGATGCCTCGGCAGAAACTGTAGCATTCAATATTTATTAAGTTTATTGTCGCCGTACTGATTTAAACTGTTTATTGCAAGAGTTGGAAAACGTCTTGGAATCCCAGTTACCTCCATACTTCCGACTCGGTATTCTATAGTTCTTGTATGGTCCGCTTTTATTGTGGCGCTCGAGACCTGATCGCCATCGAGCCGTAGTGTCAAAACTCGCTCATGTACACGCAGCGGCCTAAGTACACGCAGCGGCCTAAGTACACGCAGCGGCCTAAGTACACGCAGCGGCCTAAGTACAAATGTTTTTTTACGTTTATAATTTCATTAATTCGTCATAGTTTTGTATTTTTTGTCTCGATCTTTTTGTTGCCATAGATTTCTTCGGAATTTACATCCAACATCAGATGAGGAATAATCACTCACTTCATGTGTCTCGATTTATTAAAATGGATTGTGTTTTCGTAGTATCCGATGACTCGGCGGAAATAATAACATTCAATATTTATTAAGTTTATTATCGCCGTACTGATTTAATCTATTTATTGCAATAGTTGTAAAACGTCTTGGAATCCCAGTTACCTCCATACTGGCGACTCCGTATTCTATAATTCTTGTATGGTCCGTGTGGCGCTTGAGACTTGATCGCCATCGAGCCGTGCTGTCAAAAGTCGCTTATGTACATGTAGCGGTCTAAGTACACGTAGCGGCCTGAGTACACGCAGCGACCTAAGTACACGCAGCGACCTAAGTACACTCAGCGGTCTAAGTGCACGCAGCGACCTAAGTACACTCAGCGGTCTAAGTACACGCAGCGACCTAAGTACACTCAGCGACCTAAGTACACTCAGCGGTCTAAGTACACGCAGCGGTCTAAGTACACGCAGCGGCCTAAGTACACTCAGCGGTCTAAGTACACTCAGCGGTCTAAGTACACGCAGCGGCCTGAGTACACCCAGCGACCTAAGTACACTCAGCGGTCTAAGTACACTCAGCGGCCAATTTCGTGTCTATCATTAGTTTGTTTACCTTGAAAAACGGTCAGTTATTGGCTACGGAGTTACGAAATCATTACAATTTTTGATGGTACAGCTCCTCACACATAAGTTATGCCGCTGTATTGCTTGCGTCTGAATAATGATAGGTGAAAAATGTCGCTGTTCAGAGTGCGTTTTTTCGATAGAAGTTCTTCGTCAGAAATTCTTGGTAAAGCGAATTAAGAAGCTAGTATCCAGATAACGTCTTAAGGTTCTACTGGATTTGTTAATAATCTCATATTTATGTTATTTATTATTGTACTGCACTACAGAAAATTGTTCAAATTATGTTGTTACGTTGCTAGCAAAGTTACATTGTTGAATATTCCATGTCAAGATTCTGAGCCCTCCATAGGCTTTTTTAGAGCTTTGTAATAGTCTAAATTGACTCGCCGTTATTTTTCCATGTAGGTACACAAATGAATAGTTCGAAGCAATTCATTATTTTCAATTATTTTTTTTCTATTTTTTCTATTATTGAAATTTGCTCTCTAACACGCGTAGTCTGATTAGCGCTTCTCTGCGATATTTTGTTTCATTGCACTCAGGAAAATTAGAAAACTTTGTCTAAAAAGTGATGCACTTCTTGTCTCAATGTGTGGGCCATCCTGACCCAGTTTGGACCGGAAAAAGGACATCGGTGCTACATGTAGAAAGTGTGTCATTATTTGATCAATATAACCCTTACATTCTTCTGAGTGTACCTTGCTCTACGAAGCCCAGTTTTTTCGTCTGCTTTTTGAAACGCTTCTCACTCATGGCTTGCAACCAAACAAGCATTTTGCAGTCTGTGTTTGCTGTGAGGTTTCTTTTCCTCTTTTTTTCTTGTTCTTAGATACCACCGCTTTTATTTCTTCTGAAGGTTATGTCTTGATCGAATTTCCGAGGTCATTTAGTATAATATTAATCGATGTAATACGTGTGAAGCGCTTCACTACGTATCGCGTTAATTACTGAGGAATGATCTTGGGTGCTGCAATGAGTCGTAACTTTGGGACTTGATTTGATTCTTTAATTTGTGGGATAGTGTTGCAAGATGCGTTGCAGTTGACGGTTAGAACCTCATTATTTTAATATAATGAGTGATAAAATGTCACTTGAGTATAAAACTGAACTAGTTGAATGAAACAAATGTAGGGTATGAAAAGACTATTGTCTTCACTGGGTAATTGGCTTTTACGTTTTTGGTGATGTCATGCGACGTACTAGACGAGCGACATTTTATGCTTGCAAGCGCAGTTTATTCTCTCGTAGTTATCTTCATTAATGTTCTTTGAGAGTTTAATATATATTGTTAAGGATCCAGTAAGAATGTTTGTTGCCACTCAATGTAATTATTGTTTAAATTATAAAGTGTTCTGAAGAATAGTGTTAAAGAGATAAGATTTTTATAAACTTGCTTATTGACCTTTTCAATAGTGATGAACGTTTTGTTCGATTTTCAGCTTCCTGGGAAGAAGCTGCGACAAAACGATTGCTATTCATCAGGAAAATTCTCTGAAAAGTTTCGAAATAGGCTCAGGAATTTTGATAGAACTTCGGACAAATTGGGTGCAGTACAAACATGCCATCACTTGGACTAAATTTATCGGGATTGATTTCAGAATTTGTCAGTACGAATATTTTCCCTACGACGCCAGACAAATACTATGCATAGTTCGAAATTAAACCGTCCGGAGTTGATAACAATCTAAATTAGATGCATACAAATTTGGCAATAAAATTATTTCAATAAATCATGACACATTTATTTCAAGCACTAATAAATGACGCATCAATTCAAGGTAGGAATGCGATGAACTTGACAGCTTTTAGGACATTAGTGAACTTTTCACAGTAAATAGATCTTTTCTTCAAATGGGCATCGAAGCTTGGAAGAACTCACCTCGAAACTATGTTCTTACTTTCAAGCAATAAAATATTTAAAATATCTGAAGAAAAGCCACGACATTAGTATATGTAAGAGTAAATTTGCCGGTAATTTGCCAGTCTCGATCATCCGTGACTTCATTGTTATTATTAAACAATTAGTAATCTGAGAATTTTCATCCGACAGACTAAGCGACACCAAGCAATATTACATAACAAAAATTATTAGACATGTGAAAATATTATGAAGCTGGCATCGCAAACAACAGATTCAACAAGAAGAGGTCATTGAAAATGAAAGGATTCGATGTAGTTCAAAACTGCACCAAAAAAAATGCATGGGTCATGTTGCCCAAATAATGACAGGCTTTCTTACCCACACCAACAGTAGAGAGTAGACGTAGCACTGATACGTCGTCCCATTGCCGGGCCCAACTGGGTCAGGAAAGTCCATCGTTATTAGGACAATGTCACACTCATTTTTCTCAGAGTTCAGTCTTTTCACTTCAGTTAAGCACTTCACAGAAGCTGTTACAGCAGAGCGTTAACTAGCATTTGTTTAACTTCAACTAACAACGAGGGATCGTTCGGCTGAAGTTCACTTAAATGGAGTTTCTTTTTATTACTAACTTTCATAAAAATTTCATAAAATACACAACTTTCAACAGTATTTTTTAGCAAAATTCGGAAAATGTTACACAAAGGCAGGCATTAGAAAACGCTGTTAGTTCTTCATTCACTAAGAGAACATGAGAGCGGTTGACTAGGTTTGTTCGTAGGACGCCTTCCTGTCAATCACTTAAGATTTTTAATAAATTCTCCCACAATCTTGTGTTTCAACTGGAATTTACACCAGGAATCAACCATTTACACTAGAAATCAACCATCATAGACCACTCCTAATGCATTAAACTTTGTACATGGAAAGCTATTAAAGTTTGTAAAAAAACTTAAACCAAGTCACAGAAGCTGAAATAAAAATCGAGACACGAGCTAAGGGTCTCACTTATAAAATGTCTAGGCTGAATTATAGGGTAATTTGCTTAATTTTAACTAAGTAATTAGGTTAGAATTTCATATTTTTTCAACATAGTTTCCGGGCGCGAAGCCTTCCTTCCCTTTGTATCGACACGTCCACCATCCTGTGGGGTCTGTGAAAAAGAAAACTTTTATCAGATCCTTTTATTTCAGAGCAGACGAAGATAATTTAATATAATACGGATGAACACTTGATTTTCTTTAAAACTATTATGTGTTCATGGGTGAGCATTGATATCTTTTCATAAGTACATAGAATGCTGGTCAATAACAATAATTGTCAACAGCTAATAAATTATAGTACTAATTAATTATCGCATGAAGAACCTAATTAATGTACGAATAATTAATTTATTTTTTGCTTCGCCAATAAATCAGGAAATTATAGCAAAAAAGCGAACGAGTGTCTCGCTTTAATTTACTCTTGGATTCGATTAAAAGATTGACAGAAAAAATGTCGAGGATCTTTGCAATTTTTCAAAAGAAAAAACGAAAATGTAAAAGGGAAAAAATACGCACCTATTTTGACGAGGTCCAGCACATCGCCCGCCTTGAAGGAAAGCTCGTCCGTGTCTCGGGCGTCGTAGCTGAAACAGAGAATGAAATTGTACATAATTCAACTCTTAACTTATCAATAAATCGTAAGTTACGACATTCCTTATAAAAAAACTTAAACCAAGTCACAGTTTTGCATAAGTCACAGTTTTGCTAAAAAATACTGTTTGATGAAAATTCTATCAACATTTCCACAACCGCTGACATTACGTCGCGAATTTAAAATCAAACGCTGTAAGCAACTTTTTTCACATTTGGTAACACCTAAAATTTTTTACTTTTTAAAAAATTTCAAATGTTAAATAGATTTGTCTATACAATGTTTCAAACATTCATTTAGCATAATACTCTTAAGAAGAAAAGAGATGCAACTCAAAACTAAGTCTTCATGTTCTCACGTAATAAGAGCTTTAAACAATAGAAGTCAAATAACCGTTAAGAAAATTCAGGTAAAAATAACGTATTAACAACATATATAGAAATCTCATGTAAAAAATAACCAAAATCTTGTATAACCAATACAAGTCAAAGCCTCGTATAAAAATACCGGCCGAAGCAACTATTTAGTCAATTCAGGTCAAAATAACAACATATTAACAATATAATCTTAAGTCTCAAATAAACAATATAAATCAAAATCTCGTATAAACAATAGAAGTCAAAATAATTGAATAACAAGTACAAACAATCCCCAATGACTGCAACATCCCCACCAGACTACTCACTCGTACAGAGCCTTGACTTTGGGGATGACAGGCTTAGGTTTGAGAGGTTGGGCGGGGCGCGCCCTTGGGGCAATGGACGGTTGGTTTTCAGGGGCAGGACCTTCGGGAGGCGGGGGTCGGTTGCCGCCCGGTTGAGAACCACCACGGTTAGCCACGGGTGTTAGAGTCGGCATTCTAAAACCTCCGGCTGAGGCCTTTGCGGTACTTGTCTCCCGCTGACTAGAAACTTTAGACTGGTTACTCACAGAATTGTTATTGGGAACTTGTGGTTGGAACTTGTTGTTGTTAGTGCTGTATGTCGGCGCTTTGGAGTGAATGTTGTTGTTATTATTATTGGTTGTGGGCCTATTGTTGAACGAAGGAGGCTTGGAATGTACGGCATTAGAGTTATTGCTAACACGCGTATTGGGAACACTTCTTCGAGGCTGGCTTTCCCTAAAGCGCGCGGCGAGCACTCGTACTTCCGGGTCCACAAGAGCAACGGAAGGTTCTGCAAAATAAAAGCACAGTCAGCGGTTGCCTCAGACAAAGATCCTGTTAACGATTGCCTTCGTGAAAGATCCAATCAACGATTGCATCAAATATTTCTTCTACTGACGGAAACTCAGGTTACCAATCATTTAGATATGAATAGCGTTAACGACTACAATGTATCCGCATACAAATAATTCATTAAGCTCATCAGAATACAATAGCATTTAAATTAAATTGATTAATTTAAAGATATTTCTACTAGCACTTACTGGAGTTAGGGGGAAGGCCTTTGGCAATGGATACGGTAAGAGTGGACGTGGCCAGATTGCTCTTCAGTTCACACTGTTCGCCCGCACCGCTGTTGTTGAAGACAATTTTTCGGGTGCCTCCACCGCCCCAGCCTGTCTTGCGCACGTTGTAGCTCAGGCTGTTGATATCATACCGCAGATTTAATAACATAATACCGGAAGAATGTGCATCCCTACAAAAATGTGGAATGTTGTATTACTAAAACGACACAAAAGCATTCAAGAGTCGAGCAACACTTTCTTCAATTCAAACAACTTTGTTATATCCCAAAAAAATTTAATGTTTCAATATTCACAATCGAAGATTGTGAAAATTGATGTTATTCAAAGGTATACGGATTTCCCGCTACTCTTAGCGAGACCGCAAGAAGGACTGTTGTAGTAATAATCCACAGGCGATCGCAGTTTTGATGAACAACACCACTCAGAAATAAATCTACTGGCGGCTATAAAGGATTTGAAGAATGCTGGAAATAACTCCAGTTAGCCATAACAAGAAGAAAACATAACACACGCCATCTTCAATGCCCCCAAACCAGTCTGACATACACGAGTACAATATTGAATGACTACCGATATGTTTTCCTGCGGCTTATAACTGTTCACCTTGACTTTTCATTGAAAAATTGCCTGTTATTCTGTAGTTACTACGGGGAATGACCATTGCAAGACACCAGTGTCCGTTGTTCCGTTAATCCAAGCCTACACGGGGCGCACATGTGGAATTGGCATTGCATCGACCCTGAGCGACCGCTGATACGCAAACCGAGGCATTTGCGAGCTAACAGAGGAAGTCACAAGTTGACAAGGGTATGCGTCCAGTGAGATGCTGATTCTAGGTCCTCAGTATCAAAAAAGTGTAGCGGATGTTGTTGGTGTGCGTTGTTAGTGCCCATCCTGGTAGTGGCGACTAGGGAGGGAAGTGATGGGTTAGTTTTTCAGCCCTCAGGGCACTGGTAGTTCCACGACCATCACTAGCTCGCTGTCACGCCAGAATCATTTTGTTTGAATTGCTCAACACCCTAGAAAAGCCAGGTACTCAAGCCAGGATGAATGGCTGAGTTGGTCATGAGCGGAGCTTTCCGGAAAAACTTGTCCTAGTTGGACTCGAAACCCGGGAGATGGAAGCAAGGGACAGAGACTCGCACCACCGCAGCTCCTTTGGCCGATGTTAGCACGTCAAGGCTGACCTGTTGGAGAAGGAGACCCGGAGCTGGGAGTGGCCTAAGGCAGTCAGGGCGCGGGACAGCACCAGCAGCAGCTCGGTCTTGAGTGGCACCTGCAGCAGCGACGAGTAGTCGTCCGTGACATGCAGCAGCAGCAGGTCGTCCTGGCAGCAGGACAACTCGATCTGCACGAAATATGTACCTTCGTCACTGACACGTAACATTGTCACTCACAAGTGGCACGTAACATTGTCACTCACACGTAACATTGTCACTCACAAGTGACACGTAACATTGTCACTCACAAGTGACACGTAACATTGTCACTCACAAGTGACACGTAACATTGTCACTCACAAGTGACACGAACAAGTGACACGTGACGATGTCAATCGCAAATTACAAGTAGAGATAGTTGGACGTTATCAAGAGCTAGATTGACATCTTCCACTAAATATTTAAAAGTTCGTTCCTCCGTCAGCCAATCAGTGATGGCTTTTCAAGCAGAAGCCACCTATCACAGACGAGAAGCCGGCCGCTAGGTGCACTTAGGCCGCTACATGTACTTGGTCGCTAAATTTACTCGGGCCATTTTCGAAATTACGGCCCCAGGCCACCCACCTCAGTAATTTTCTGAAGAGGAATCTGTCGTTTGACGGCCTCGATGAACTGTCCCTTGTAGGGCCCGGCTTTGGCTTTCTCGCGCCCTATGAGCCACATGGTGTTCTCCGTGACGATCATGTCGCGCTTCTGCGCCCGGAACTTGCGGTCGAACTTGTCCACCGTCAACGAAAACAAAACCTGCAGCAGGAAGCACTTAAGTCATAAAAAAATATAACTCAGTACTCACTGCAGTGAGTGACAGAGAGAGCATTTCTCGTCGACGAAAACGTGAAGTCACGGACGGACAGACAGACGGACAGACAGATAGACAGACAGACGGACGGACATGACGAGCACAATAGGGCATTTTTTCCATAAATGAGAAAATGCGCTAAAAAGACAAAATCTACCACAGAAAGAACGTCAGTTTCTATTCATCGAGATTCACTACTTAATTTAGATTTGAAAACATACATTATCGTTGATGAATTTCAAAATAAATGGCTCGTGATATACTTGGTATCCATAGCCTGGACATTTTTGTGTACCTACCAAACATACATTTTGATTAGTTTAATATCAAGAACTTAAAACCACACTAAACTCCCACTCGGCCTCCCTCAGCTCCCCAACCCTGCCAGCCTCCCTCAGCTCCCCAACCCTGCCAGCCTCCCTCAATTGTGGAGGCCAGGCTTGAGCAGCACCCCCAGGTAGTCCCCGTAGTGGTTCCTGTTGAGGCTGCAGCGGCGCCGCTCCTTCTCCCCCTGCAGCATCGCCGCGGCCGCCTCCTTCTCGCACTGCTGCCGCTTCTTGCTGTATAATAACGCCGGATAACAAGGACGTATAATAATGCTGTATAATAATGCTGTATAATAATGCTGTATAACAATGCCGGATAAGAATGACGTATAATAATGCTGTATAACAATGACGTATAATAACGCCGTATAATAAGTAACACGAATTTTTATATATTTTTGTACCCTTATTCAGAATTAGTTTTCAAGCTTATTCGTAAGTCGTATTCGTAATTTCGTAATTCGTATTCGCAACACTGAGATGAGGGTTCGTAAGTCGTATTCGTAATTCGTATTCGTAACACTGAGATGAGGGTTACCTGAAATGTTTTTTGAAGGCAGCTTGGATGACGCGCGCGTAGTGGTCGAACTTTCGCTCCCGCGACTCCTCCAGCATATACAGCGACTCGGGGTCCTGGGGGCAATTGGTCATGGCATCAATAAAACTAATTCACTGTATCAATAAAACTAATTAATACAAGTAAAAACAAGATTGAATAACTCCAAATGCTTGATTTGTTATGTCTAGATGGTAAAACTATTGACGTATGGTAAAACTATGCATACTTGGACTCTGGTTAGATATTTAGGAGTCGGAAAGAGTGTTATAATATTGGCTATGGATCGCTTATGCGTTTGCCAACATTCGTCTACTGATACGTATAATAGATTATTTTGATTTAGATGTCGCATGATGCACATAATTCCGCTATTGGGCGCTACTTATACCTGAACGTTATTGGTACCTTTATATATTCATGAACGTTATTGGTACCTTTATATGGTATTCATGAACGTTATTGGTTCCTTTATATGGTATTCATGAACGTTATTGGTTCCTTTATATGGTATTCATGAACGTTATTGGTTCCTTTATATGGTATTCATGAACATTACTGGTACTTTTATATATTCATGAACGTTATTGGTACCTTTATGAAGAGCTTGGTCTTGCCGAGCTGGTACTGCGTGTGGTCCATGTTAACATGACGCATGATGATGGAGATGCCCTCGTGGGGGGCACCACCCCAGTGCGGCCACGTCTCCTTCGTCAGGATGGCGTAGCGCGCCAGGAACTTCTGGAAGGGGCGGCGGTAGGCGAACCCTGCGCGCTTAACTTTGATGTTCTCCTTCAGGCCGAGATATTCCACCTGCAGGGAACAATGAGCATTAAAATCCCTACACTTAACGTTGCAAAAAAATCCCTTAATTAGAAAAGAATATCGAATTTGATATCGTATCGAAGTGTACTATACAAACAAGTATGAAACTAAAATTTAATGAACGCATTAGTCAAGCGTCGATACTTTCAATTAAAATCAAAGCCATCAAGAGGCTTATAAATATTTTTTTCTATACGACGTTCCGGTAAAAAAAATCACCCAATTAGGTTACCACACAAGCAAGTATGAAAGTAAAATTTAATGAACGCCTCAGTCAAGCGTCAATGCTTTCAAATAAGCCAAAGCCATTAAACGGTCCATAAAATTTTTTATTTCTTGCCGACGTTCCGTTATCTATCACGGTGACATCTTGTGCGCTCATCAGGCACGGCTAATCGGCTTGATACGGCTGATGCCTAAAGTCATTAAAATCTTCATTAAGCGAGAGAAAATAGCCCCTATCTATATTTCTAGGACTACGGTCATACGGCCACTAAAGCGCAGTGGTAGTGACACGAGAAAAGAGGACTTAGCCGCGTGTTCAATCTTTTTCGAGCTTTGTCTCAAGAGGGCGGCGCTTGGTAGCCGTCGAGGGTGGTGCATCAGTACGGGCTTGGGTAATGCCCCAAAACGAACTCCGAGTGCGTGTTACCTAAGAGATTTTAAGGTCCTAACGCCAGCGATAACGCACCTGATGCCTGACTCTGTCGTGATCCCAGTCCCTGGGTTTCTTGGTCTCGTTGGGTTTGATGCATCGTATGTAGTGTGGCACACACTGCATGAGGGTGCCCACTAGGGCGTTGGCCTGCGTCTTGATCTTGCTGCCCACGGTGGTGGGGCGGCTGCGGCTCATCTCTGACACGTTCTCAGGGAACAGGCTTCGGATGAACGCGTTGCTGCTCGTCTGCATCGCCTGTGCATATAAATAAAAAATTAGATCAGTACTCACTGAAGTGAGTGACAAAGAGCGCATTTTCTCGTCCGTCCGTGACGTGAAGTCATGGACGGACAGACAAAACGCGCACAATAGCGCCTTTTTTCCATAAATGAGAAAATGCGTTAATTATACTTCAAAATCACTATGTAATTAGAACAACGGACAGCAGATATCAAAGTTTTTGTACAATTATTTCAATCCGGAAACAAACTATTTCAACAAAGAAATATTCCTAACGACGCATTGCTACTGGTCGCCAGATGAAATCAAAAATCTTCTTCAGCGCACATTTGATTTTTGCCGTTATTTCATTGCAAAGTAACGAAGATAATTCTCATCAAAAGTAATTTTACTTAATGGTCAAGCAACGAAGGAAATTTCCATCAAAGGTTACTTCGATCAATCAAGTAAAGCAGGTAATTCTCATTGAGTAATTCTCGTGTTCAATTAATACGTTTAAAACACAGGCAAGTCTCACCAAAAGTGACCTCGATAATGAGTAAAGCAGGTAATTTTCATTGAGTAATTCTCATATCTGATTAATACGTTTTAAACACAGACAAGTCTCATCAAAAGTGACCTCGATAATGAGAAAAGCAGGCAATTCTCATTGAGTAATTCTCGCATTTGATTAATACGTTAAAAAGGAAGCAAGTCTCATCAAAAGTGACCTCGATAATGTCGACGTTGAGAACATCTCTGTTCTTCTCACAGAATCCCTCGACGTGGTAGGACACAGAGCCCGCGTAGTGCTTGATGGTGAAGCCGTCCTTGAAGGCGGAGTAGTGAGGGTTCGTCCGCAACTGCGGGACACAATATATTGTTTATTGAACTACTGCTAGCATATTATTACTACACTGAAATGTTGCTAGATAATATATAGCGGTGCAGTGGAGGCATGTACTTAGCTGCGGGACACAAGATATTATTACTGGACTGAATACTTGCAATATTATTGATTCTGCTTAATTCTAGTAATATTAATACTCTGCTGAATATTAACAATTTCGTTATTCAGCTGAATTCTTGCTCGGAAATATTCAGGCAGATCCACACCGACAGCGAGATTTGGGTTTTTGGTTTGTATGTCGTATTACAGATAAAAGAATTTATTTTTGAATTATGGTATGTTAAGGGAGTTATTAAAATGTTTCACGTTAGCTTTCCATGCATCTTCAGAAATGACTGTGGCCCGCATTTGAAAAAATAGCGCTAGAAAATTGGTTTTCCATCATAAGACAAAGCAACACGAGATGAAACCTAAACGTAAATGAAGCTTGCACTTGCATGTAACTTGAACTAATTAACGGACAATTAATTGTCCGGACAATTAATTAACGGACAATTATTTGTTATATTTCCACCGACGACAATATATACAAAATAATGAATAATTATGACCTGTGAGTCCATCTTGTTCCTGAAGTCGCTATCGGCGCCCTGCGACACGGCGGACATGGTGGCGCACGTGTCGTCCAGGACACACATGATGCCCACGGGACGCTTGGCCTCGATCAGCTCACACACCACCGCGTTGTTGAAGTAGTCGATGGGCTTCCACGTGATGCCCTGCACAAGAGTATGTGTTGTTACAGTGTACAGCAGTGTGTACTGTTACAGTGTACAGCAGTGTGTACTGTTACAGTGTACAGCAGCGTGGACGGAGTATTATTTATTATTCAATTGACAATCATTAGTTATATTTCCCTCACTCCCCAACTAAGGAAACTAATTAAGGTTACAGTGTACAGCAGCGTGTACTGTAACAGTGTACAGCAACATGTGCGTTTAAAGTGTACAGCAGCGTGGACTGTTATAGAATACAGCAGCGTGTACTGTTACAGTGTACAGCAACATGTGATGCGTCTTGATCTTGCTGCCCACGGTGGTGGGGCGGCTGCGGCTCATCTCTGACACGTTCTCAGGGAACAGGCTTCGGATGAACGCGTTGCTGCTTGTCTGCATCGCCTGTGAATATAAATAAAAAATTAGATCAGTAGGTACTCACTGCAGTGAGTCACAGAGAGCACATTTTCTCGTCCGTCCGTGACGTGAAGTCACGGACGGACAGACAGACGGACGGACAGACAGACGCACGGACAGACGGACGGGCATGGCGAGCACAATAGTGCATTTTTTCCATAAATGAGAAAATGCGCTAATAATACTGATGAACACGTGGTTTTCTTTAAAACTATTATGAGTTCATAGGTGAGCATCGATATCTCATGATCAGTACATAGAATGCAGGTCAAATGCAATCATTTTACTCATAACGTCTTTCAAAAACAATATTTGACAACAACTAATAAATTATAGTACTAATTAACTACTGTACTAATTATCTTATGAACAACCTAATTAATGTACTAATAATTAAGTGATTTTTCGCTTTAGCAAATGGCAATAAATCGCGATATTTAGCAAAAAAAACGATCGAATATCTCGCTTCAATTTATTCTTGGCTTCGATTAAAAGATTGACAGGAAAAATTTCGAGGATTTTTACAGTTTTTTAAAGGAAAAACGACGAAAATGAAAGAAAGGGAAAAAACTAAAATGAAAAAAGGGGAAAAACGAAAATGAAAAAAGGGAAAAGTATTCACCTATTTTGACGAGGTCCAGTACATCGCCCGCCTTGAAGGAAAGCTCGTCCGTGTCTCGGGCGTCGTAGCTGAAACAGAGAATGAAATTGTATGTACTGTTACAGTGTACAGCAACATGTAAGGTTACAGTGTACAGCATAATAAACTTTCTCAGCAGTGATAAAATATAACTCAACCAATTGAATGAATCATCGCAGTTGAACCACTCATTCATGGCAGTGTAGTCAGTCCACGGCCAATATGCCATTAGTGGCAGAAAAGCTTCCCAGCGTAAAAGTAAAATAATATAGTTTCAAACGACTGCATTTGTAACCTCCTTGCTCGTCTCAAATTTTGGTATGTACTGCACCCTCACTCACCCCCAATGTTGGCACCCACACCCTCGCTCACCCCCAATGTTGGCACCCACACCCTCGCTCACCCCCAATGTTGGCACCAGCACCCTCACTCACCCCCAATGTTGGCACCCACAATTTCGCTCACTTCGATAGTATTTCCCACAATTTCGCTCACTTCGATAGTATTTCCACACAATTTCGCTCACTTCGATAGTATTTCCACACAATTTCGCTCACTTCGATAGTATTTCCACACAATTTCGCTCACCTCTGAGGCGTATTCCTCCTGCTCGCTCTTAAGCGTGAGCTCGATGAAGATCTGCTGCAGCTTCTCGTTGACGTAGTTGATGCAGAATTGTTCGAAGCCGTTGCGGTCGAAGATCTCAAAGCCATAGATGTCCAGGATGCCGATGTTCAGATCCTTCGCTTCCGTGGCCATGGCTTTGTTCACCACCTGAAAACATTACAGACATTTAAGTGTCTGGGTGGAAAATTGTAAAGATTGCTAAAAAAATTAAATATTTTTAATTGTAACGTAATACATATTTACAATCTTGATAATATTCATTAAGAAATGAATAGAAATTTGAATATTTTAGAATTATTTTCTTTATGTATTGACTAACGGCGACGATGAACTCGAAGAGTCTGGCATATAGCCCCTTGGCCCAGGCGTCCCTGGCGAACTGCGCCTTCTCCTGGTTAAACGTGACCTCGACACGCTCCGTCCTGCCGCCCCACACGCTGTCCATGTTGCGGCTGATGAGCTTCTGGCACAGCAGCCCTGCGTCGATGCCGAGCAGGTATGCCGGGAACTCCAGGTCTGGGGGGTGGTGTGGGTAATGGTCAGTGTGGTTAATGGTCAGCGTGGTTAATGAATGGTCAGTATGGCTAATGGAATGGTCAAAATAGTTAATAGAGCGGTCGGCATGGTTAATGCAATGGTCGAAATTGTTAATGGAGTGGTCAGCATGGCTAATGGAGTGGTCTCAGCAGACCAGCGTCGATGCCGAGCAGGTATGCGGGTAGCCCTAGTTTGCGGGGCGTCAGGTGGAGGACAGCCAGTGGGATGGGTAATGATAACTAATGATTTTGAATTAATAGATGAATTTACCTATTAAATGGATTAATAAATGCGTCAGCAAGGTAAGTAAGTTGATATATGGTTACTAGAGCGGTCAGCAAGTCGACTGTATCAGTGAAGTGGAGGTCTATATTGGTTAATCAAGTGTCTGTCAAGGAGGCAAGACATATTAAAGCTTCATTATACATTGTTAAATTAAATGTATATGTTGTAATGTTAATATTCAGTTAATGAAAAATTATAACGTTGTTTAATCTAATTGAACAGATCTGGAGGAATCTAGAAAAAATGCCCTTCAAGATCTTGAGTTGAAATGAAAAATTTTAAAGCCTTTCAACCTATTCACATCTAGGGTCTCTTTTAATTATCTTACATATCAATTAGTAGAGTCACTTCACTAACATTTCTTTGACTGAAACAGCCACAATCTAGGCTCTACATATGACCGAGATAATAAATAATTTACTATTTAGTAATTTGTGAGAATAATAATTGTTAACAATCTAGGTAGTAAATTTGACTGACATAATAAATAATTTACTATTTAGTAATTTATGAAAAAAATAATGATAATAATTGTCAACAATCTAAGTTGTAAATTTGACTGAGATAATAAATAATTTACTATTTATTAATTTATGATAATAATAATAGTTAATTGGGAACTCACAGTTAGGCTCCATGACCTGAGCGTTGTTGCCCTCCTCCACGAAGGATATGTTGCTCATGTGTAGGATGGCGGCCACCACGCGTAGGATGTCCATGCGCTGCTCAGGGTGCAGGCCCATCACCTCCATAGCTGGAAAAAAATTATATTACGTATAAAAAAGCTTTACATTACATCACATATAAAAAAACCTCGACATTAAATTATATACAGTGGGGGGAAATGAATATACGTACACTTGAAAAATCGTATTTTAATGTATGTAAGTACACAAACTTAACAGGAAAAGAAATTTAAATTATGTATAGAGACGCATAGTATTCAAAAATACTATGAAAAGAAATTAAATCTCAATGCAACAAAAAACAATGCAACATGTTCACTTTTCGGGTGAAAAAAGTATTCGTACAAAACAATAAATCCGCATTATTTTAATTTAATACTTGGTTGAATACC